>NW_027108945.1:156421-161500 GCF_000696795.3 Halyomorpha halys
GTAAGAATGCATTTTGTCCTTTCTAAATTTTCAGAAAACAAACTTCAATGTTCTGTAAATCAAGAAGGAATACGATCAAAAATATTTTATACTTTGACTGCTTGCCAAAAATAATTTAGATTTACCAAATTGAATTTTGATGGAAAATTTCCATCATGTATTTTGTTCTGGAACTCTTCTTATGCATTCATTCACCTGTTTCTGATTCTTTGTGATTTTTGTTTAAATAAACAAAAAAAAGAAAGACTACAGTAAAAACTATTCTTAAACTAATCATTTATTTTTTAAATCTGCAGTAAAACGAAGTTATTTGTTAAAAGGATTGGCAACTACAAAGTTGGTTTATTATCAATACTACCTAAAAGTCATATATAAGATGTGTGCTAGAATACAGGAGCAAAGTAACTGTTGCAGCCAGCTCTAGCTCACTAAATGGCATCAACTTCATTCAAAATATGGCCTTAAGGTTGATTATAGGTGTTGATAAGTTCACCACTATTACAACAAAGGAGGCACAGACCCAGGTTGAATTATTGGAAGAAAATGTAGCCTTTAGATTTTTGGATACACTTAGGGCCTATCTATCCTTGGACCAACTACAAGGAAGCTACATCTGGACAAAAGACACTGATTGCTCCACTCACTGGATAAAAAAAATATGATATTATTTTGATGATGATATGAGGATTGCTCAACTGTATATGTGCCAGGACTTCCCCCTTTCATCTACTCCAACTGGTCAACCCAACATAACCCCAACCCATTATTACAAATGACTGGGTAGAAGGTTTGGAGTCTTTCTTCCAAAAGAAACCTACAACTAAGAACAATGTATTCAACATATAACAGTATTAATACATTTTGAAATATTACAGAATTCCTTGCATCCAAAACCTACGATTGAGACACAAAGGTTCCCTTTGAGTACATCACCCAATCTTTAGCTATCTTCTCTCTAAAGAAGTCACACCTGTTTCTTTGATAAAAAATAAGATCAATAATGTAAATGTTTTTCTGAAATACCTAAAAAAAAGGATTGTATATTTAATTACTACCCATATCTAAACTTTCATGATGAATATTCCAGAATAAATATGAACCAGATAAATAATTCATTTTCTGTTCCTTATTTATTAGATTGCAAAAAAGAAGTTCCCTGGAATAAGGAGGTACAATCCGTTTAAAAAATCCTTGATTTTTCAACTCAACTATTGCTTTTTTTTTACTTAAAATCCATTTTATCATGATTGCGAATTGTAGAGCCAATTATTTTCAAGGTCTATGATGTATTAGATGGTCTCAATGCTCAGTCTGAGCAAAGGTGTGAAAAGTTTGAAATACAATTTTGGATTATTCCTCGTTATTGCAGCTAAATCCTTAATTCTGTTATATCACACCTTGGTTATGTTATTAAACATAATAAACTGAAGAATAGTCCTTAAATGGTCATGGCAATAACAAATGTACTCCCTCATTTTTCACCTTGAGGCCAAACTACCGGACTTATTGGCTTTGTGTCTAATGTGTTATCCAGCAATTTTTAGCAGATTTAATTATGTCATAAAATATAACAAAGCTGTCAAAAATGTTTATGTCAACTAGTTTTAAAGGATACCAGTGCTAAGTTGTCAGAATTGAATGTTGAAGAAATAATCCACCTACATATCATTTATCAAATATCAGCCAAGTGGATTGCAGTAGCAATCCATGAAGACTGAAAGTTCTAAACTTCTTCAGCAGTTACAGAATGGTGAAGTTCAAGATGAACATATTTCACCACCAGATGGGTCAACTATCTAAGGCCACCAAGTCTATATACCACAAGCCATATAATCAACTGTTTTTGTTCTACCCACACCAAAACATCCAAAATGAAAAATCTGGCTAGAAGATATTGTGTTTGAACCAACATAGATTGTGATATAGAAAGCTATAAATTGTAAAAAGCTATTAAGCATGGCAACTAACTACCTGTGCACCACTTAATGCCATGGTAAAAATGTACACTGGTGAAAAAGAGATGTGGAATCCAGAGATCATCACCATCATATATGAGAGACTCCACTACAGGGTCCAGCTAGATGATGAATATGTCTTAAAACGTCATATAGACCAATTGTGTCGCACAGAGGCTTCCCGGCATGTTTCCTTAGAAGAAAATTGATTTAATAACTAGCAAAGGAGTGTCCAGCATCCGCTTTCAAACAATGAACCAACCTTGCCAGAGAATTCAGTAATTGAGGTGGCAGCCCAACCAAGACCAGAATGGTTGTGGGTACCGCCTACTTACTTGAATGACTATGTTAATTTATAAATTGAGTTAAGACCACTCAATATGGTTTGTATGCAAACTCCTGGGCTTTATACTACTTACCTTTTTTAATTTTTTATATATTATTGTATTAGGTCTTTTAATTAGTGTGGGAGATTGTAGTACCTTGTATTACTACTATTGATACTATCCAGATCGAATAGTTGAGAAGATTTCAGGAGACTAAAGATGTTATATTATTTTATGTTATGAATTAAGCATTGTAAGAGTTCCTCCATATGTTAATAATAATAAACTTCGGATTGTTTTTAAGTACAGTTAATTTGATCTGTCTCCCCATCCAGGTTTACTACAGGTGTTTGCATATCATATCTTCAGGATAACAATAATCAAAATATTAAATAGTTTGTTTTATTAATACAAAATAATTGAGCAATATTATACCACTATATTGGATGAAGTAACATCAAACGTTTCATTAAAAGCCTTGTACCATGACCTTTTAGTTTCATATGGTTTTTCCATTCAATGAATGAATCCTGATTTCACAGAAGACAGGTTTTAGACATAATTGATTTTGTTGGTGGTAATGGATAAGTGAGGATTTCGAGCCCACATATTGGAAATGCATTTTTTTTTTTCAAGAGATCAGAGGAACAAATTAAATACAAAAAATCATCAAGAAGACGTATCGCTTAAATAGGCATCCATTTCAGGGAAAACAGGACAATAATTTTCTTATTTACTTTTATTATTGTTGGATTATGTTAATTGATTTTTATAATAGGTTGGAAAGTTAAATCATATTTATTTACTAACAAGCTTTCATAACGGAACAAATTAAACGCTTAAATGGGCAAATCATATACTTCTAATAGAGGAAGACTTAGTGCTGAAGTACAGTACTTGACATTAAGAAATTTCTTATTTCAAGCACATCTAATTCATTAAAATCTTAATTTCACCTAAACTAGACTGTTAGTAGCTACTCAATAATCCTTACACACCTGAATGGGTAACATCACTCGCTACTAAACTCCTTTAATAAAATTCTCGAAAGTCCAATAATAAATTTATGTTTTTGAGTTTGTTGTAAAAGCTTATCACTGAACTATGAATAGTAATGAAATATATGATAAAATATACGTAAATAAACGAAAAGGACTACATTAAATACAATAAAATTAAGTTGATGATTTGATCTTGATAAGTTGAAGTGATCTCACCTTACTTAATCCTTGCTCCAGTAGTGAGGGAGTATCGTTACAGTGCTGTGTTGACAAATTTCACCCATTAGTATATTCATTATTTAAAAACTACCACTTATCTAAAACTATTGATAAAGCAGAACCATTATTTACCGAATTCCTGAAAGTATCATTTTCTTCTACCATGTTCCTTCCAGGGTGAGGATATAGCGATTGATATTGATCTGAAGAATAACTGACAATTCGTTCAGAGGAAGAACCTAAATTATTTGGCTGTGACTTTATTTCATGTACTCTGTCCAAAGTTACATCTGAATGTGCATTAACCAAATTCTGTTCTGCTGGTTCTGGCTTTGAATCATCAGGATTAAGCTGGTCCTGTGACAGAGATACTGTTTGGGGTTTAGCTGAATGAATAGATGACTCCAAGTATGATTTTTCTAACTCTGCTGGCGAGCTTTCAGGTTTTGTTGATGTATCATCATTATTACTGCATCTTTTAAGTTTTTCTTCTGACCCACCTACTCCAGCTCCCTCAGTCTTCCATCCTCCTAATCCATTTTTCTCACCACCGCAACCTTTTATTGTAACTTCTTTTTCTGGTTCTGGTCTTCGACATTCTGGAAGTGGCTTACACCTTATTTTACAATACCCAGGATCTCTTTCAGGAATTTTATCAGACTTCCTTTCACTACAAAAACCAGAACCTCTATATGGAGAACAACCGAACACGCCTGGGGCACATCCTCTTCCCTCTATTATCGGACAACTGTAATCAGGCATTTCTATACCAGTGCCACCTGAATCTCTACAATTTGGGTTTATTCTTTTTTCTCCTGCACCTAGAATTCCTCCTATTGGACGACATGGCCTACAATCTTGATTACCTCCTCCTGTGTCACTTGTTTCACCAATTAAATCCTGATTCCCACTTGATGTACCACTATTTCCACAACTTACTGGGATTCTTCCTGTGCCAGATAGTCCACTATTTAAGTTTCCTACCTCTGTCCCCTTTCTAAATTCCTGATTTCCTGCTCCAGTTCCAAATGTTCCAAAACTTCCTTGCCTAGGGCCTTCTGTGGAACAATGTGTTACTTGACTTCCTTGTCTAGGTCCATCTGTTGCACAATGTGTACCTTGACCTCCTGGTCTATGGCCATCTGTGGCACAATGTGTACTTAAATTTCCTTGTCTATGGCCATCTGTGGCACAATGTGTACCTTGACTTCCTGGTCTATGGCCATCTGAGGCACAATGTGTACTTTGACTTCCTTGTCTATTGCCATCTGTGGCACAATGTGTACTTTGACTTCCTTGCCTATGGCCATCTGATGCGCAATGTGTACCTTGACTACCTGGTCTATGGCCATCTGAGGCACAATGTGTACTTTGACTTCCTTTCCTATGGCCATCAGAGGCACAAAATGTACTTTGATTTCCTTGCCTATGGCCATCTGTACCACACTGTGCACTTTGACTTCCTTGCTTATGGCCATCTGAGGCACAATGTGTACCTTGACTACCGGGTCTATAGCCATCTTTGGCACAAAATGTACTTTGACTTCCTTGCCTATGGCCATCTGAGGCACAATGTGT
>NW_027108945.1:162209-164529 GCF_000696795.3 Halyomorpha halys
GCCTATGGCCATCTGTGGCACAATGTGTACTTTGATTTCCTTGCCTATGACCATCTGTGGCACAATGTGTACTTTGACTTCCTTGCCTATGGCCATCTGATGTGCAATGTGTACCTTGACTACCTGGTATATGGCCATCTGAGGCACAACGTGTACTTTGACTTCCTTGTCTATGGCCATCTGATGTGCAATGTGTACCTTGACTTCCTGGTCTATGGCCATCTGAGGCACAATGTGTACTTTGACTTCCTTGCCTATGGCCATCTGAGGCGCAATGAGTACCTTGACTTCCTGGTCTATGGCCATCTGAGGCGCAATGTGTACTTTGACTTCCTTGCCTATGGCCATCTGAGGCGCAATGTGTACCTTGACTTCCGGGTCTATGGCCATCTGAGGCACAATGTGTACCTTGACTTCCTTGCCTATGGCCATCTGATGCGCAATGTATACCTTGACTTCCTGGTCTATGGCCATCTGAGGCACAATGTGCACTTTGATTTCCTTGCCTATGGCCATCTGTTGCACTATGTGTACCCTGACTCGATCCTCCAGTGCCACATGTTCCAAACGATGTACCTTTATTTCCTCCTTCAGCTCTCGTTTCTGCTCCATGACTTCCTTTCCCAGTAGCATGGATTCCTCCAGTTGCAGATGCCAGTTTGTAAGCATCGCATGATGATGCACATTTTGGTTTTGATCCACTTTCTGATCCGTGACTTTGTCCGCCTGTTACATGGGTTCCCCCTGCTGCTTTTCCATGAGCTTCACAGGATGATGTGCATTTTGATTTTGATCCACTTTCTGCTCCGTGACTTCCTCCTCCTGTTACATGGGTTCCCCCTGCTGCTTTTCCATGAGCTTCACCGGATGATGTGCATTTTGGTTTTGATCCACCTTCTGCTCCATGACTTCCTCCTCCTGTTCCTGCACCTTGTCCATGTGCTTCACTTGATAATTTTGGGTTTGATTGTGTACTACTTTGATGCGGCGGATAAAGAGATTTCAGACATTCTTGTAAAGATATAGTAATGCACAGCCTTTTGCCATCTCCAATATCGGTACAGGTTGTCACTGGGCGATTCAGGGGATGTTTCTGGCACTTCAAAAAAATAAAAAATAAATAATGAAATTATACTTATAATGGTTAATAAGAAATATTCACTATTGTAATTATGTTGAAGGATACTTGCTACAAAATTTATGATTAATTTCTCCTACTTCATAAGGTAAATGTAGTAGATTCGTAGCTAAACCTCTGGACTCCCAACTAGCATTTCCAGATTCAGTTTTTGCTGAAAATTTATTTTATCATCTCTCATCCATGGATAGACTCCATCAAGAAATTCTATTGGACCACAGCCAGCTACTATAAAGTGGCTTTAAGTCAGTCTTCTTTATCCTATTAATTACTCTTGTTTATTAACACCTCAATAGCAGTGTTAGAAATGAAAGACCTATACCCATGTTTTTAATGACTTCCATTTTGTCAGATCCTTCCTTATGTCATATAACTACATAGATTGTTACTGCCTGTCAAATCCTTCATAATTTCCATACATATATATTGCACCAATCAATAAAAATGTTTGATTTAGGCATTTCATAAATCCTAGAGTATTGAATACATTAGTACAGTAATTGAATACAATTAAAATTTAATCATATATAACACATTTTCATAAGGAATCAGTGATGTCAACTTCAATTCAGTAAATCAGTCTAATGTTTTAATCATCTTATAAGTTAGTTTTGTCTTCTAAATTCTATGATTTTATTTCGAAAGTCATTTTTCAATTTTTTGTTTTGGATGAAATTTTTTTGTCTTGAAATTTATTTTAATAAAATGTTTTATGCTAGTACATTGGTTCTATTCTGTATCATCTTTCTCTATGAATAAAAGGATTGAAAAATCGATTCATTTATCTATGATTAAATGATTGATTTGATGAGGTTCTATGTGACAAAGATCCTTCGCTACTGTTGTTCTTAACTGTCAAGTATTATAAACAAAATTCATACTAATAAATTGCTAAATCTCTACCAGTGCTGCTTAAAATAGTATCAATCATTTTCCACTAAATTTTATCAGCATAAAAATCAGCCACAGTCTATAAACACACTTCCCGAATAATCATGATAAAATTATGATATGCCTGACACAAAAACGACCCATGACCCATTTCAAAATATTGTTTTATTTTATTATTGTATGATTTTCTGACTGGAACATTTTTTCCAAATTGTGATGCTTGAAACAAGGGGGGAGAGAGAGAGAGAGAGAGAGAGAGAGAGAGAGAGAGAGAGAGAGAGAGAGAGAGAG
>NW_027108945.1:164627-236459 GCF_000696795.3 Halyomorpha halys
GAGAGAGAGAGAGAGAGAGAGAGAGAGAGAGAGAGAGAGAGAGAGAGAGAGATGATACAATGGGTAAAAATGTTATATAATGAGTAAAAAAAAAATTAGTTAAATTAAGAATAGAGCATATGGAAAAACAATATATCAAAAAAAGTACGTTAGATAGACCGGAAGTTGTAACCATCAAGAAAGATCATTAAGATAAAATAGCAAATAAGAAATGAAATAAAATAAGGTCATGGAGTAAAATTACATAAAAAGTGTGAAATGTAAAAACTATGAGAACCAAAAGGTAAGAAAATTGTAGAAAAATACAGTGGGTTAAATAATTGTTGACCGAGACCTGAAAATGAAAAAGACTTGTATATAAAAGGTGACTGTCGAAAAAAGTGAAATGAACATAGAAAAAGGTGGATGTTCAGTAAGGAGTTATATTAAAAAAAATTATGGGTGTTTTAATAAATTGACTCTTTGGGAATAGGCTAGGGATAGGTTTTGTTTGTTAGTTTTGTGATTAACTGTATTTGTATTTGTGTATTGTATTCAGGATTAAGAGGAAGTCGTCAACATATTGTTTGATAAAAATTATGTCATTTGGAAAATGGGAAATAACAGAGTTGAGATCATTAAGAAAATATTAGATAGGTCGGGGGTTAGAGGATGGCCAGACCTGAAATTTGTTTAAAAAATTGACCATGGAAGGTTAGGTAGATTCACAATAAAGTTGGGGGAATTTGAGGTAAGAAGAGTGGTAAAGGGAAGTATACCAGCTAGTTTCTACTAAAAATAGGACTTTATCTATTCGGATATTGGTAAATAAACTTTCAACATCAAAGGAAATGAGGATGAAGTGGTCTGGAATGTTGAAGGCTAATAATTGCTCATGGAGGTGAAAAGAGTAATGAATTTCATATGGATTGTTAAGACTAAGAGCTTGTTAAGGGCTTTTACCATATATGTAAAACAGATTTTATGGATTTCTATGTTGGGAAAAAAATAAGTTGTTAAAGTTTTAGTTTACAATTATTACCGGGATTTATGTTATTGCATCTGTGATATAGATACCAGATTTTGTAGTTTATCTCTTTGACCTTCAACCAAAAACTGTTTAAAAATTTTGTGCATTTTAATTATATGATATCATTATTTCTGTTACTTGTAAGTTTTGTTTGATTTACCTTTTTCTCTGCTGTATGGCCTGCCATGATTGTTTCACAGGTGCAATGTTGCTGTGATGCTACTCAGTGATGTGGTATTAGATGCCCCTCAGATCGACTGGTCCATTCACTTACCACTAATGCTCCAAGGATGCTTCCTTGGTCTGGACCACTCCCGTCCTCTTGTCACTTCCCACTGCAAACAGTTGCTACTTAATCTGCTTGTAGTCCTGGCTGGTCATTCAGATCACCTTGCCATCGCTCAAATATTGCTCAACAGGAAAACTATCCAGCTGGGGCTTGGCATAACAACACCATCCATTCCTGTTGTTGAACATAATTTTACAGGTAATTAACAATTATTTTCTTTTCTTACATTTTTCAATGTACATCATTATTAACATTATGAATGCCTGATGTGGGATGTTCCTACAGCACTACAGAGAGGAGGGCAAAAATTTTTCAATAATTTTGTGATTATTTCTCTGCTATATTATGAAATATTTTAATTTTCCCAACTCTTTTGGATTTGAACTTATCACTTACCTGCTGTGGAATGTTACCCCTCAACAAAAATAATTTTATTTTCGATACAAAAACAGTATGGTGCCCAAAAAATCCTAATGTCTTAACTTAAAAGATATTTTATTGGTTTTAAATTTTAATAACTCTTTGAGTGAAATGTTTTCCTTCAATTTTTCCATTTGAAAGTAGGCTGTCAAGTCTCCCATCTTACCGATTTTTCAAATTATTGATGGGTGTGTCGTAACAGCTTTACAAAATATACAGTAAATCTGATAATTAATTCTGGTAAAAGATATTGACCTGTAATGGCACATCAATTAATATTTTGGAAACCAACTGGAACATTGAATTTTTGCCATTGACATTTCTCAATAATGTTACCATTTTATCTATATGATACTTACTTTCCTATTATACAACACTACCTGTAGTGGCCTGCCAAGAGGCTCTTGCCTTGACAAAGTATTTCCCCACATTTGATCCTATTTCATGCTGCAGTGATCCAGTTTCTTTTTATTCACCATACTCACATCAACTGCCATCTGTGGGACACTCTACAAACTACCCCCATTTTACAGATTTCATTGCTTGACATATTAGCAATATTTTTGTCCTATTCGCCATATATTATAATATAATATATATTGTAATAATTTAAAATTATTAAAAATAAAATAAAACGAAATTTTATATTTTTTAACTTAAATTCTGATATCTAAAAGATAGCTTGGGTTGAAATTTAAAATCTTTAATATCAAATAGATAATATAATTTTATAATATAAAAAACTCTTAATCTCAGGGCGAGTTGCTAGGCAATCAGAAAACTGACACTTACCATAATTACACTTAATTAAATTAATATCTCTTTTGCAAATGTATATATTTTTAGGTATAACAAAACTAACCAAGTTCACAATCTTCTTTTGATGATTCTTGGTATCTTCTTTTTTTCTAATGTTATGTCCTATCATCAAAAATGGCTTCCAGCTTCTTCCAAAAAGCTTCTCACAACAATGGCTTCCAAGCTTTCCCACTTCCAGCCGAAGTACGTCCTCTCACCAGGCAATCAAAACTCAGAGTGCCTTTCTTCTTAGTTGTCTTCAAGATGTTCACCCTTGCTGGCCAGAAATTGATGAGGACCTCCTCATCTTGGAAACATCCTTTCACATGCGCGCCCAAACAACGAATGCCACTCAAAACCAAAACCTGCCTCGATCTTCCATGTAAACATCGATTGTCGCACAACAGTTAGGGATTTTTGCAAATGATTTACTTTCTGAATATTATTCTTTAGCACTATTTCTTGACTTATATTTTTTCAATTATAATGGGAAGAGTTAAAATAGTTTTTATGATATTTGAATTTGCTCAACATGGCCTTGATCTAACGGACTTGTTGACTGAAGAATACGTACTGCCATCTTGGTTTTGCTTTGAATCACGAATTTATTATGGACAATGAAAATTGGTTAGCTTGCTTTTTGGATAACAAAACAAATGAACAATATTAAAATGATACATAAAATGAAACATATTAAAAACCCTTTATACATCAAAATATACTATTTACTCAAAAAGAGCATATTACAATATATATAGCCATTAGATTGGCCTTATATCTATTATTTTTTTAATTTGTTGGCAATTAATCTGTTGCTGTCAAGCTATACATACATACAGCCTATAGTATTTTGTTTCTGTAAAGGCTATTGGAATTTTTAAAATTTTTATTTTTTCTTTGAATCAACTTTCTCTCATTGTGCTACAGAAGATATGATTTATGATAGGTCTAGTAAAAATAGTAAAAAAAAAAGAAAAACTGGGAGAGAGATGATGCACACTAAGTCTCAGTCTATACTACTTTATAGTCCGCTAAAGCCAATCCACATTCTCCTTGCCTAGCTTATAGATTATTTCCATGTTATATTGGCTCAGGAGCTCCTTCCACCGGATAAGCCTCACCGACGACTCCTTCAACTTACCTACCCACTGAAGAGGACAGTGGTCAATGTGAACACGGAACCTCCTATCGAACACGTAGGATTGAAAATGGTCAACGGCCCACACGATCCCCAATAGTGCCCTCTCAAGAGCACTATATCGCATCTCTGGCGCCATCAGCCATCTAATACCATACACAACCGGGCGTTCCCCTTCTCCACTGTCCTGAGACAACAGGGCTCCCAAGGCATATTCGCTCGCATTTGTCGTAATCGTTAAGGGTTTTTGGAAGTCCACAAATGCGAGGACTGGTTCCTTCTGCAATTCCTCCTGCAATCCTCCTTTTTCTCTAGGTTTAGCCTGGTTTGAACTCTTTTCACAAATCTGTGCCGTTCACTCCTTCATATGTTCTCCATCCCTCCTGCTCCATGCATTTTGAGGATTCCTGGAGCAATTATACTGCACTCTTGGCCATTCTGATTCCTCCACCTCCATAACTGACTCCTCTTCTCTTGCACTTGCGCATATTCCACAAATTGGAGAGTGTGTGGAGGACGCATCACACCAGAGAACGTGGTGAGCTATATGCTACCCTCAGTCCAGCTCTGGAACGCAGTGAAGAGATTCACCACAGTCGTCCTTAAGAGGTTGAGAGAGGAAGAGAGGGCTAGAAGGCATGACTAGCATGGAAATGTGAAAACCATGCGATGAAAGAGACGGCACTCAGCCATTTCCCTCCATGAAGTAATGCTTAGCAACGGCCCCGTGGAGAGGGATAAACTGGTGTAGGACGGTGGTTTTAGTGGGTAAAAATCCCACACACGGATAGGTACGGGCCTATCCGTGTCTTTTGAAGATTTCCTCCGATCCTCGTAAAAAAAAAAAACACACACACAGGATATTAGAGGAATGTGAATTGAATGGATCAGCAGTGGAAAAGGCATGTATACTCACCTCTTTTATTCATAGAACTTGAGACACAGCTATGACCTGTCCAAAGTTTAGACAACTGTTATTCTATGGATTTCTGTTATACGATTGATCATAAGACTGCAATTAAGGAGCAATGTTTAAGTAATGAAAATATTCAAAACATTAAAAAATTTGGCACTTACCTAACCATGGTTTTGAAAACACCCGGCATCAAATTCTAATGTTATAGTTCTCATTCAACACAGAATTTCATGTTTCAAATTTTATAAAATAATACTTTCTTCAATAAAGTGTCTATTTTTTGTGTTATTTTTAATATAGTTAAAAAATGCAGAAAATTTTGATGTATTTTTAGAGTACCACTTAAAAAAAAAAAAAAACTAACCACAGAATCCTGAGCAAACTTAGTTCTTTCTTATTAGAGACAGAATACACCGATTCAAACTATTTCCAGCTTTTCCTTGATTTTTACCAATCAAAAAACTAATTTAACTGGACTAATACTTGCCTTTTAAAATGTCTTTACACTTATAACTTAACTATTTTGTCATATTTATAAATAATGTTAAAATATATTCTTAATTTTAATATAATTAATTTATTTAAAACTTTATTTCCGATTAATGAAATGTACATCTCAGCTCAAATATTTTAAAAGTTCGCTCATATGTAGCTGCATTGGTTGGACATATACTGGCAAGCTGGTCTTAGTGAAACAGTTTTAGACCAGTTCCACAAGAATCAACCTATCCCTAACTGTGAGATCTCCAAGTGTTATCCTGTTGATGCTATAGGTCAACATCTGTAATCCTGTCCTCACATCCATCCTTCTATTAACATAAATATTTCCTGACACATTTTGGACTACTTTGCAGATGATGCAATAATATTACCACCCATACTGATCCTACAACAGCCTTCAGATTGAGTAATGATGCATTGATTGGCGGATAAAAGTCAATAAATCAAAATGAAATGTACATGTGCGACTTTATTCTCATCGGCTGCTTCTGCCCACCCTTTAATAATTTTACAGTACCCAGATACTGACACGGTGATGCTTCATTTTAGACAAGAGACCCACTTGGAACTTACATTCTAAATTCAAAAGATGAAAACTTAACAAAATTTTAGTCAACTAAACCCATTACTCAGTGCAACCTTTCATCACTCAGTTGATAACAAACTTGTTTTCTTTCAGCAAATATATTTATGATACTATTCATAAATCTATATGGACCTATGAACTTCAACTGTGGGAATGACATATCATTTGAACATCAAGCAAATCCAATTCTTTCAATCCAAAATTCTTTACTTATTATTTTATATTATGTCACCAACAACCTACCTCATAATCTTCATTCATTCATTATGTCCATTATTTAGTACCAATAAAATTTTATTATGACCTTTCCAATCATCGAAATCCTCAGTCCTCGAATTATCCTTTAAGCTTTTTGAGCTACAATTTAACTCGAAAGTCGAAAATACTGTGGCCATATTTATTTTTATCTATTGTAAAATAAATTTGATAATCAGCTCAGAATAAATTTTAGTCAATAATACTGATCATTAAAAATAATAATAATAGTAAACAAAAAGAAAGAAAGAGGTTGGAGATATTTACCTTTCATCTGTCAGAAGATTCTTTAAGATGAACTCTTATTTATTGGCCTAGGCTACTTTCCTTATCCTTTTTGATCTAAAATTGTTTCAATAACATTATTCCTGTACAGATAAATTCTAGGGCTTATAATTTATCAATGTAAATTACTATGTATAAGACATTCATGTTTTTAATATCATTAAATATGTCAGTACTTAGTTCTTGGGACAAAAAAATCTTTTGTTCTGAATAAAAAGTGTTTTTTTATGAACATTTTATACTTAATAAAATATTACTATTAATTGTTTACAGAAATTGATTTAGAATTTGATAGCTACCTGCAAGGCCCCATGGCACCTAATCCTCCTAATGTTCCGGCCATCCCCTCTTCTGGTGAGTTATCTGTTTTCATGTAAAAATTAAATGTAATTAACTAATGTAGGCGAACTACAGTTTAAGCCAGTAGTTCTTAACATTATAACATTAAGTAATCTATACCACCGTAATCAAAAATAAAATATAATCATTCAATAGAATCACAAAATATGTTTTCCACCCACTTATAAAAAATATTTTTATTTCTTTATTGAATTCCTTAGGATTAGACCTATGTATAGACAAGAGGATTGTATTCAGCTGATATTGTAGGCAGGTTTTCTCATGGTTCCATGAGAATCTTCCCTCAAAACCCCGTGAGTTAATGCTCCATACAGTTGGGAGTGCATGCCCTTCTAGTAACTACTAGTTAATTATACTAGTTTAATTCGGTGCAATCTCTGAATGAATACACAGTTTAGCCTGGTTTATCTCGATGCAGTTTATCTGAAACCTAGACTATTAGTGATTTTTTTTTTCTAAACCTCATAATACACACTTGACTAAGACATTATGATTATTTATGCCCTACTACCACCTCTACTTTTTAATCTTTTCCTTTTATACTGGAAGATTATTGATTGACCGTGTATGAAGATGAAAGGAATATTGTCCGGGTGCGGTCAAGAAAAACTCAAATAGTAGAAAAGTAGAAATATATTAATTTAATGAGCCAACGTTTCGCCCCACGTTGCAGGGCTTCTTCAGGGCTATTTTTACGGCAGTCAAAACTACAAATGTCAAAACTAAAAATCATTTTTAGTTTTGACTGCCGTCAAAATAGCCCTGAAGAAGCCCTGCAACGTGGGGCGAAACGTTGGCTCATTAAATTAATATATTTCTACTATTTGAGTTTTTCTTGACCGCACCCGGACCATATTCCTTTCACCTTTTCCTTTTATCTACCTATTGTTATGTACTAATACAGTTTTTTCTCTAATATTTGTCCTCTCAGTTTTACTCCATACCTTATACTTTTGTCGACACCCTTTTTTGTTTGTTATTGTCATTATTGTTTTGTTTTTTTAAATTTTACTTCACTTAAAACATTATTTTCTAAATTTTATAACATTTTGTCAATTTTATCACTCTACATTTCCATTGTACTAGCTATATGCCTGCAAAACTCTTACTCTGTCTTAAATTGTGTCGACACTCATTATTGTTACTACATGTCATACCTTTACTACCTACTATTTGTATCTATACAGTTCTATTCTTTCTCAACATATTATATTATTACTTTTCCTATGTATCATAATTTTACTCGAATTTAATTATTTTATTTTGTCTATTAGTCTATATTTACCTTTTGTTCCTCTCTGTATACTGTATATAATCTGTATGTAATATCTTATTTATTTACTTTTACATTTATCTTATGCATTTGCCTATTACAATATTAGACGTTTTAGTTACAACAATAGAAGTTTTGTTCTACTATGTATTACTCTAGTTCTATATTTACAATTTTATCACACACGACTATACCTATTATTAATTAGTTCCCTATTCATTTATATTTATATTTCTTTAACTTATTTTGTCTCTTTTTTTTTTTCAAAATATTTTTCTATAATTTTATACTCTCTTTGTATATTTATTCTAATTTTCTTGTCACATCTTACATTGTTTGTATCTTGTTTTCATTTAGCACTGATGAAGCCCTGCAAAGTGGCATAAAACATTGGTTAACATTAAATTTTTTCTTAATATTTTGTTCCTTTATTGGTTGCCGCCTGAACTATCTTCTTACAGTCTCTTTGAATATAATGGAACAATACACTTAGAAAGATATTGTTGACAATATATAAAAATAATACTGCTCATTGAAATTTATAGGTTTTAATTTTTTTTATTAAGCTTTAAAAAAATTCCTCAATTGAACTGTACTGGTTTTTGCTTGCTACATATATACATATGTATGTTAATGATAAGAAATCGTATATTTTTTTATTAAAAATAAAATACAATCTCAACAAATCACAATTCAACTGTATCTGGCATTACCATACTCCATGATTCAATTTTGATCATTTGATTAGCTCAAATCAATAATCCTATGGTTGGATTGCAAGAGAAACCACAATAGTTGAATTAATCAAATGAAAATTAATGAATTTGCTTGTGATGAGATTAAATTAAAGCTTTTGATTACAGATGGGGTTAGTTGCTGTGTATTTTCTTCATTGAACTCTAACAAACTAATTATAATTTTCTACTTAAATCTTATAATATATGAGCAAAATTTTTTTAGTAGTTAATTTCATTGGCATTACTAACAACAGACTCTCAGAGTCTTAGTTAGTAGTCAAGAGTGCCTCTTGTTGAACTTCATAAGGTATATATTTTTTTCTTATAAAAAATAGTTGCTGTCTTAAAGAAGGTTTATTAAATAGCAAACCTGCCCCATTTTACTTTTTTATCACTATTGAAACTAAGATATTGGCAATTTAATGATAACAAAATACCCTAGATTTCAACTTGATTCATAATATTTCATATTGTTCACTAGTTTAGATAATTGAGTACACATTTAATTTTGTGATTATGCCTCATTCTCTACAACAATAAACTAACATTTCATGTAGTTGTCTTCTACAATAACAAAATAGTCTTTTGTGATCCTATGTAAATGCTATCATGTCTAATTTTTTTCCTCCCTAAAACTTATCACTGCTCAAACGTTCTACACAATCCAAATCTTAAGCCACCACAATATCCATTTGTACTGTATTGTATTTGGAGACTAAGTGACATTATTTACTATATTATAGAGTTTGAGAATAAAAGCTACTTACTTTTTAGTGTTTATCATTAATGCATTTCACTCTGAGTGAAAATGCACAGCTGTCTGTATGTTTTTAAAATAGGTTAACCTTCAACCACATCTGCCATATCATATGATGCATACTATTCTGTTTGTTTCTTATTTTTTTTCTAAATTAATATTTATGTCTATAATAGTAAAAATAAAAAGCTTCCATGCTTTCTGTTGAGGGGGAGCAAAATTGTAATAAAAGATAAAACTTCAATCACCTATCTCATGAAGGGTCTTGATTGCTGTAAGATGGTGCTGATTTTCAACCTATGATTGTACTAGGGGTGGTGTGGTTTGCATCAACTGGTTTCCAACGTAGTATCTGTCTGTTATATCTAACAAATAGGTTTGAGGGGATTTTATATAGCATAAAGTGACTGTATATCCTTTTTTGAAAACAATTCAAAGCCTAAAAAATAAACAATTTTATATGTATTGTCAATGTTCTTTTCTAAATCGTTCATTACAACGCTAAAAAGTTTATTTTCTAGTCTACTCTACTAATTACTTTTTTGCCATTTGATTAATGAATGAATAAGCCATGTTTTAGAACTTAGAGATTATAGTCTGAACCTTATTGTCATCTAATTTTTACTTTTGTTTAAAACAAATTATAGTTTTCTCAGCTGTTATGTCTACTTCTCTATATAGGTCATTATTTTTAATCAATTAAACCATTCTCTGTACCATCAATTCAGTACTCCTCAACCTAATTACTGAGTGAGTGTTTCGAAATTTTAATTTTTTTTTTTAAATTATGAAAAGTTCATATTGTGTATTTATGTACTTAAATTATTGTTTTCATTTTTTATTTTATAATTATATATAATACCTTGGTCCATTCTATTTTAATTAATAATAATGGTGAATTCATCATTTTAATATTTCTTTCATATTTTTTTTTTTAATTTGTTTTTATATCTTTATTAACATATAACAAAAAAATTAATTACTCGAGGAACTTTTGTCGTATTCAGTTCAGTCAGTTGTTTTTTTTACTATTTTTAATACGGAACCTTGCAAAATGCTAATGTTCAATTGTTTCCAATAGTTAAAAAAGAAAAACACCACTGGTATACACAAGTAGTTTTGTTACAAACATTTTTCTTATTAAAATCTGAATCATTTGCTCTACTTTGCTCCACTGGACCTGGCTGTGTTTGAAATTAAGTGTTTGAGATGCTATATTTCTGTGAAGAATATCAATATACAATGCAAATTTTTATCTAAGACAGATTTGTTTAGTAGTTTTACAAAAATATATCCATATTGTTTCAACAGATTTTTTTATTAATTTAACACTCCAACATTTCAGCCATTTTGGCCATTTTCAAGGATCTATTAATAAAATATTTTTGATTGCGGAATGGCCAAAATGTTGGGGTGATAAAATAATAAAATAAATTGTTGAGACAATGTGGATATATTTTTATAACTACTACTAATAATCAAGTTAATAAATTCATAAAAAAAAAAAACACAAAAAGTATGGAATCAACTTGGCTAAGAACAAGAATATAATATAGCTACAGGACTAAATGTATATATATATATATATATTTACATTTTGTTAGGTTTGCTTAGAATTTAATGAAATCGAAGTTGCTAAAGTAGAGAAAGGAAAAATTACAGGCATTTATTTGGTTGTAACGGCACACAATTGCACTTGATCTAGCACCAGTCATAGGAACCTGTTTAATATACCAACACCACCTGGACGACAGTCGTCAAGTCTTAACATTTTAATCAAGGGACAGATAATTAATTATTACCTTGTATAACAAATTATTATTTATGTTATGGATAAAACAGACATCTTGGACGAGTCTAAATAAATTAAAATGCTTCTTGACGGCAATATTTTCTACAAGATATATTTATGATCCTATAGAGACAAGGCTTGAAATGACCTGACATAAGTGTCTACTGGCCACTAATGAGAATTCTGTAAGCTTACCAAAAGCACAAACAAAGACGACATCAGATGTTTGCTTATACAATGGATACCACCTTCAAGCTCATGCTGAGTCGGCTGAACTACTAGAGTGTACTACCATTGTGATACCAAAGAGCAAACAGGGAACTCGCTCTCCATACCAGCTACAGTTCAACACAACAACTACATGTTTTTCTACTCATAGAAACTGAAAGCCACCTTAAGAAGACCACATGGTAATGAGGCTGTTGGCCATGAGAGGTTGTAGCTCATCCTTCCGAAGCAGTTCCCGAGAATAGAAATTGTTCATTTGACAAATCTGTATAATTTTGCTCTTGAGGCTGTGATACTAATTAAAAAAATCCTGAATAGAAATATCTTGTTTCCATTCCTCATGCTAAATAAGTTCGGGAACAAGGCAGACCATTTCTGTTATCCTGTTGCCCCACCTTGTTAAGGTTTTTGAGATCCTCTTGAATTAATTCACAGAAATCTGTGATAAAAATTCAGTAATCCCTTCCTGGCTCTCCTATTTCCAAGCTTATCTCTACTCAGAACATCATCTTACGAAGTTCCAGTTTGAGTAGATTACTCGTTTCAACCACACCAAGGCAATGACTATGATCTCCACCAATGGCACTATGATGCACCAAGGCATTTGTTTCTGTGTCCCATGATATTCTATTCCATAAGCTCAGACCTTGAATGTCTAGAGCACCTCTACAATGTCATTGCTTTGTTTATCGATAACAGGGCCATCAGTGCTTGGGTTCACAATGAACATTCCAAATCCATTTCACTAATGTGTGGAGTGCCACAAAGAGCAGTTCTCTCACAAGTGTTATCTTCAATACACTCTTCTTTGTCTGCGGGTATCAGTCTTCCTGCAGTAATAAGATTTTTCAACTGCAGGTCGACTTATACTTATTGGTGAACCCACAAAAATGGACTGCGTAGTGTTTGCACACCAACAGTATAAAGATCAACACTCTTGAGAACTCTTTGAGTAGCCAATGCTATCATCTCCCCGTCAAACTTCACAGTGCACCTGGACATGAAGCTTTATTATTGTATGAAGCTCTCTACCAACCTATACCCTTTTTCATAAATTCCAAGTGTATAGGAGTATCCCGAGGCTGGCACTACTCAACAGTGTACCAATGTTCACATACCTCTCCAATGGCACACAGTGACTTCTTCCTCGATTTCAGAATTTGATATTTTAAAATATAATACATCTTCACACACTCTTGGATTTCCCAATAGACCTGGAGTTCATCAGGCAGAGACATTTAAAATTCTCTTATTATGTCTAATTTCTGATTAGTCAGAAAGTCTGGCACCAGTGCTACCTCCAGTGCAATTGTAGAAAGTACTGAGAAAAAACAGGAATGCAGTCAGAGTAGTGCAGCAGACAGAGACACAAATTTTGATTAGGTCCTTTGGGGCTCTACCAGTACGTCTCAACTTGGTTAGAAAGTATTTTTGTAATTGTTACTTTACCATATTTCAACTTACTTTTCTAATATTCACAAGTTTTGAGAACTGGTTCTCATACTTATTACTAGCTAGATAAGGAAATGATTGTCCACCGCTAGCATAAACTTGTCCTTCATTACTATATCTGGAGACTGGATACTTTCGGATACTCACCTCTTGTCCTAACTTCTCCATCCTAGCCTTCTATTATTGGTAACACTGAGAATATTAATGAACACCTAGCATTATTAAAACCTTCTGAGAGAACATATTAAACACCTTAAATACATGGGCATTGAAAATCGGTTATTAAGGTTCGGAAGAATAAGAAAGTACCCAGTCAAAGATTTCTTTCTTAGTTTTCTTTCCAATAAGTATATTTATTAATTGTTCTTATAGATTATTAAACAAATATATTAACATAAAGTTTAAATGATGTTTTCCAAATGTGTTGTTAAATGGTTGTTTGATAAATCAAGTTTTGTTTTTCTAATATTTGATAATTAACTGTTTTATTTTCTAAATAAATTACTTTTCATAGATTGGATATTGACTATGTACAAGTAGAATAATTTAGTTGGTTGAGTTACAACTACTATTTTAAACTTCCTTTGTATATAATCACTGTTAGTTCTTACAATTTCAATTATAGGAGGCGAAACTGGCCCACCATCGCCAGCTCCAGTGATAGTGGTTGCGGAGGAGCCAACAAACTGGAGCCAGCCTGGTCCAAACATGCCATTGGCTGATGTTGTGAAATCCCTAATAGACTTCATTGCATCTAGGTAACCTTATATTATTATTTTCTTTTATAATTAATATATCGAAAGTGCATTGGTCATGTGAATATTAATTGAGCCATTTATTATAAATAAAATGCCTAATTGTTATACCATTAGGAATATCAGTACATAACGAGCCTTATACAGAAATTAGGCCATAAGTTATAAGTTTATAACATTTTCAATTCAAAGATATTCTGTTTGTTGATGAAGTTGACAATTTTAAAAACAGTCAAGTTTACTAACAGTTCAAGTTGATCTTTTAATACTTGTTATTTTTTAATAATAAAATATGCATGTACAATATTCTTTGGGTTGCTGTGAATTGAAGATAGTTGAAAAAACTAAACCAGTTTAACTAGTTATTTTCTTGACTTTCAGAAATTTATACATATGCCAAATCATTTTCTTCCATTTCCTAGACAAAACCAAGTAGTATGGAATTACGAAGATATTACAGCAAAAGTTTGGTCCGTGCGGAGTGTTGAACAGATGGATATATTCCTACAGCATGTGCTGAGGATATTTCGAGAGTCGCTACCACATGCTCATATCTCAGAAAGGTGGGGACAGATAGCTCTGCAGCTCGGCCTTTCTTGTTCTTCGAGGCACTATGCTGGGAGGTCACTACAGGTAATTGTGATCATATAAATAATTTGGATTATCATACTTAGCAGTTCCATCTCTTACTTTTTTATTTTATTTATAATCTAAAAATAATAATTTATTCCATTCCTAAGTTTTGATGGTCTTGTAATTAACAAACTACTCCTATCTCCAATATCATAAAGAGTATAGTAGATTATCCCTTATCTGGGATTTGATTTAAACCTTTTTGATTAAAATTACTGGCCAATTCAACTCCTAGAGCATTATTCTGACATTTTTCTACTTTACCTATGATCTGAATCTTCTTAAATCCTATGAAACTGGATATTAACTTTTGAAACAATCCTTCAAGTTTTGTTATTTATTGGAGTCAAATTATTATGAAAATTAATAGAATTATTTTTATAAAATTACACTGGATTTTGTTAATAAGTTCCTCAGATACTATGATGTGTCAGTTTTAGTATCAAATATTTCCAGACCCGTGATTCTCAAAGCATAAGCAATAAATTTTTGTTTGTTTGTTAGTTTTGAAAGGGTGTTTAACAGCCTGGTCATCAACGCCCGTTGGTTGTTGGCTTTGGTAAGGCCTAGTTGTTTTAGTCATAGCTTTGGTATGGTGTACTGATCCGCACCAATTATAATTAAATTTGTGGCAATTGTAATTTGTTTTATAATCATTACGATATTGGAAAGGATATTGAAAAGCAGGTAACTGACTGTTCTAATTTTAAAAATAAGGCAAGCTAAATAGATAATTATAATAATTAAAGGCTGGTTATTAAGTTAGTCTGATGGATGAATTTAAGGACTTTTACAATTACAGATTCGTCGTTTCTCAACACCATTGGAACATTTCTTGGTAACCCTAACTGGTTCAGAGTTGATGTGTAGTGACGACATTCTTCAAAAATGTGTTTGACGGTCAGATTGCTATTACATTTTGAACATTTTGGAGGAGCCTCTCCTGTTATGAGATGGATGTGTGTCAGTCGGGTATGTCCTATTCTGAGTCAGGTGATGATTACTTCTTCTACGGCGTCTACTTTGGGTTGATGTAATCCAGGACTTCACATCTTTCTTTATAGGTTTCAACTTACTGGGTGGACTTTCATCCCACATTGCCTGCCATATTTTATTAATAGATTCCTTTAAAGGGCGAGCAAGTTTCAAGTTCATATTTAAACTTAATCTTTCTTTTAAACTTCCATTACAATACATTTTTTATTGGATACAGCAATTATGTTTATAAAGATTGATTGGTATAACAACTCATTTTGAGGATTTATTGAACAACAAGGATTGGTTTTAGTGATAGCATTCCAGGATCTCATTAGTAAGCCTTACAAACAAGAAATTTAATTTTTTTTAAAAATGTTTCTTTTATTTTAAACCAAGGTGAGGGGCCTAATTTCCATTGAGTGAAATGTTTACTGTTCAGTTTTATTATTTCCTCTGTGTCAACATGTCTAAAAAACAAACTTTTACTTCAGAAGAGAAGTTTCATATTTGCTGTCATCTTGAAAAGTTTGAGATGAACATCAGCATAAAAATGGGATTTAAGTAAGCCTACCATATCTTCTACTTAGAAAAAATAGAGACTTGATTCGAGATCTTGAAGGAGTATAGAATTTGTGGAAAATCAAGAAATGCCAACTCCCAATGAAGAAATCGATTTATAATCTGAAGAAGCCACAATATTCCTCTGTTTTCTTCCTGCTCAGTAAAATGAATTTCTTGTGATTTATTTCCTGTCGTACATTCTTTCACATTTCTTACATTTCCTGTAGGACATTCTTTGAAAGAAAAAATTGCTTGAGATATGGTAATTGTACAAAATGTGTTCTTCATATTTAAATGACTGGTTATAACAACAATTGGCTATAATAACTGAATATGACTAGTCCCCTGGAGATCATTATTAGCAATATCTATCATAGGGCATAATTTATTCTATTATTTTATGGAACATTTTACAGGTTTTTCGATCTTTACATTTGCCGATTACTTCTCGTATGCTGTCAGAAATTTTATCTCGGCTTGTTGAAACTGTTGCTGAGCAAGGAGAAGACATGCAGGTAGTGTTTTCTTTTTTTTTTAGATTTAATCTTTTTAATTTAGTTGTAATATTGTCATAGGTATTTTAAATATGACATTGAAGTAATATTTACTTTATTTGTTTCTAGAACTATTTCCTTCTATTAATGACTTTTCTTATGTTAAAGATATAAATGTTTAAAGAAATATTTTTTGTTTACAATTATGTAATTTTCATCCTTAGGTATGCTTTAAAATGTTTAAAGAAGTTTTGTTTAATTTTTGTCCCTAACTCTGATGTGAAATAATAAAGAACTTAATTACCCTTTTAGTATTTGCTAAAAGTGCCTACAACAATAAATTGTTGCATTGTGAGGGCTTTTTGCTATTCACGTTATAAGAGAATATTATCTTCAAATAACTTTATAAAACATTATAAATCATCTAATCTCATCTCAGGTAACTAAAAAATAGTGAAAATCATTATACAAAGGTTTATTATGTAAATTAATAATTTATTATATTAGTAAATAAAAAAAGAAGTGTTTTTTAAATTATTATATCAAATCAGAGACGTGGCTGGGAGAGGAGCTCTGGGATCTAATCAAGTCTTAAAACAAAAAGAAAATTTCTGGATAGTAATATTGCATTTGGGGGGTCATCATGGTGTGGCCTGTAACCATGGTATAATCATTCAAAATTTCAGTTTCATAGCCAGAGTCATGCCAAAATATAAGGCCATATACCTATATAAGCTTTTTATTATACTGTTACCACTCCATTTCTATAGCAAGGTGCTTTAAAGCCTAAAGCCTTTCTCAATAAAAGGCCTATCTATAACAAATTGAATTTTTCAAATCAGACTGGAAGTTTCTGAAATTATTGCATTTGAACAATGCAAACTCTTCAGGTTTTCAATATTATTAAATACATTGTTATATTATTTAAAAAAAAAAAAACATTTGGATCTATTCTCCCTTCGATCGACTTTGTACAATATAAATATGTTTAATTGAATCAAATTACGATGAATCGATGAATTTTCCTTCTTTTCATTTATACCCAAATTTGTTCTGCTAATAGGGTTTTTAAAGAAAATTCAAAATTACATCTGGCTGCAATTTTCAAAACACTGGAAAAAAACATATAAAAAAGTTAATTATATATAACTTTAATAATTATAAAAATTTCATATTATTTTACCTTTTCATATTTAAAAAATATTTTACTTTGCTTATTTTTAAATTTCTGGAAATTATTTGAAAGTAAAAAAAATAATACAATTTTTATAAAAAAAAATTATATATATATATATATATATTTTCTTATAATGAAAATAATTTAAATGAAGAGAAGGTGGTTTGGTCAATAAACATATACAAATAAGTAAAATGTATTTTATTAAGTTTTATTAGCTTTGGTTGTAGATGTACACTAAGATAAATACCAATAAATGTAGTTACACAAATAAAAATACCGGCTACTATCAATGTTTTATTAATGATTACTTTTACAGATATCCATTTATTGTTCATGGTAACAGTCATTATTTTTAATGTTTTGTTTTACTACAGATGTAAAATATCACTATAATATATTATATAGTATACTTTACAACAGTATAAATTACCTCCATCTATTACTTTGTATTCAATTATATTTTTTTTTTGTATTATCTAATACTAAACTTGAATGTATAAAAAAAAAAAAAAAAAAAAAAAAAAAAAAAAAAAAAAAAAAAAATCTGGTGTATATATTTTAGAATAAATAGAGATAGGCTAGTGATGATGAAAGAGAAAGTGTATGAAAAGAAAAAAATATATAAATTTGTAAAAATAAATATAATATACCTGTTGAGCTTTAAAAATTTTATGTTTCATTTTATCTAGGGCTATGTTACGGAACTGCTTCTTACTCTTGAAGCAGCTGTTGATTCCCTTGAATCTGATTTCCGTCCACTTGATTGTATGAAGGAAATTTTTAAGTCAACACCCAATCTCAACAACAAGGAAGGTGGAAAACGTGGACCTGGTATCCCTGGGATCTGTCCGCTTTCTAACAACCATACAAGAAGCACATCTTACTCTGTCTCCTATTCCATGAGACGGGCAAATTTGGATACAAAGAGTGAGTGAAAGGATTGTTATTTATTGGGAGCATATATAATTTTTAAAGGATTTTTTTTTTTTTTTTATGAAAATCGGGACTTTATTTTGTAACAATGGTAACAAATTGATTATTCAAAAGTATTTTCCTTCTCAAGACACTATTTTTCCCATCTTTCTGATAGCAAACAAATTTTGCATTGATAGAACAACTACTCTTTGAACGCAATACAAAAATCAAACAATTCTTATTTGAAGATTATTCTTAAGAACTGAAGTGCTGCTAAGACTAGCCATGAGCCTTTGATCAAAACCTGTAGCAGTGAGAAGGAACTCCATCTAGTGAATACAATGTATGGTTAGGATATCCTATTAGGGTGTTTCCTAGTAGATTTTGATTGGCACTTTCTTCAACATGAGGTCAATCACTTTGTCCTGTCTCTGCTCATTTTCCAGACATTCCACCTTCAATCTTTGGCTTGAATGCATCTATTGTAGTATGTAGCAATCATTTTTTATGGTTTCATTTGGAGCTATTTGTATTCATAAAGAGCATAAATATTTCATTGCTGTTGTTATTAATGCATGTCTGGAATTTGATGAGTCCACCTCATGATTTTGTATAGTTTGGATTGTAATAAATCCACTTTTCATCTCATCACCAGTTACAATTCAAACCAAAAAAAATGTTTCCTTTTTATTCTACCTTTTCAGTTATTTATCAGGTGCCAGGTTTAACATTCACAAGTTGAAATCAATGGAGCAAGTCTTCAACTGCTTTCTTCTTCAAATTCTATTTTATTGGCACAAAATTTGACGTGTCTGAGGTTCAAAAAATTATGTTTTTTTATACTTAGACAAAATTACATTACCGATACTTAAATTACACAATTACTGAAGCTTGATAGTGCAATGGTAACACGAAAGTGGTTAAGTTATGGTCCAATGCAATTGAATGCCGATTTATTCCCACTCTTTTAAATCTTTTAAAACTTATTTGTATCCTTGATATAATTGTAGTTTAGAAATCTTTCGAATGATAAAATGAAATGTAATTACTTAAAGAATTTATTGAACATTTTGTTTCTTTTAAAATAGTGATGCATTTAGTTTCAATGTTATATAAAAAGATATGTAAAACTTAAGGATTACTAAGTTTTTTGAAGAAGAAGTTTTATATTTCATTTTTAGTGGTTTGAATTCCTTTTCAGTTTTATTTTAATTTATTTGATGGCATAATTGTTTTATTTTATTTCACATGTATACAGTAAAACCTATATCTAAATCACTTGAGGTTTTCAGTCGATCTGAGGTGTCTGACGGTTTTGTCAGAGGTTGACAGTGGAGGAGGCTCTGGAGTTTGTTCTGCTATGGGTGGAGGCCGCTGCTCCCCTCGGTACAATACCAACCTGACTCGCTCACGCTCAGCTCAGTCATTGAGACTGCTTGGAGATTCAGCAGCGACCCAAGAAGATAAGATGACTCTCCTCAGTCAGCTGTTCTGGCTTTCCCTGTCATTGCTGCAGTCAGACTACGAGCACGAGTTTCTGTTGGCCCTTCGCCTCCTGGACAGGCTCCTCCATCGACTACCCCTTGACAGACCGGATGCCCGGGACAAAGTGGACAAGCTACAATCACAGCTCAAGTGGACCAACTTTCCAGGGCTTCATGCTCTACTTCTGAAGGTAATAGACTGTTTTTAAAATCCTTCAGAAATAATTTTTTTGCATAATATAAAGAACTAAATAAGCTTGATATTATTTTATTAGTTTTTAAAACATGTTTTGTTGGTATTTCTGTACTGCACCAAAAGGCTTGAATATGATTTATTTGGGAACTGAATAATTTAAATTTGAGTGTTTGAATATGATTTTGTAATCTTTTGTTTTGTTTTATTAACTTGATAGTTGTCAAATTATCATTTGTTGTAAGTATTTGTTATACTGTAATATATATATTTATCATAAAAATGTTCTTCCGTAGGGTTGCACCAACAGTAGCACATATGAGCCAGTGATAGGAGTCTTGTCACAGATTATACCTCTACTGCATCTCCCAGTTGTCGATCCTTCCCAAAACTTGGCCTTCCCAATGACTGTTATTGCCCTTCTTCCATACATGCTTTTGCATTATGAAGATGCTAACCATCTCTGCATTATTTCTGCTGAAAATATTGCCCAGGTTTGTATTTTAATATGAGCGTTAGAAAATTACCTAGTGATTTTGAGTTTAAATAAGAAAACTTATGGATTTTATCATTTTTTTTATGTAGTGACTCCTGTTTCACTTCATATATAAATTAAAGTAAAAAGCTGGCTTTTTTAATATATAATAACCATGGAAACTAGAAACATTTATTTATATAATTTGGTTATCTATACATTTTTATCATTCTCTATTACCTTTTATAACTATATGTTTTTTATTTCTTTTTTCTGAAATCATTGGCTTTGCAATGGTATATTATACATCTATATTACTGCTTTAATTTTTAAGAATATTTTTTAAACCAGGGAAAATATTTATCTTTTTTTTCTCATTTAGTTAATTAACTAATTCTTTCATACTTTATATTTATTTAATTCTCATTTCTGCTATCAATGAAAGATAGCTAATTATTGCAAATAAATTAGATTAAAGATACTTTACAAGAAATTACTTTGCAAATTCGACATTTAAGCCCCCCTCAAACTATTTTAATCAGGATAGGACCTAACTGAGAATAAAGACCATTTAATTATACATTAATATAATGAGTTTAATAAAAGTCATTTGAGCTGTTTTAGGAAAAAAATATTAAAGTAGAGTTAAATTGGTTCTATAAAGTGACTCTCCTGAGCCATGTACCTACCTTACCCTTTTGATACCTATAAGGTCCCAAGTAAATATTTTTGTCTATTTTTTTTTCTAATATGTTGAGTCTAAATTAATATAAATTTCTCTATTTTTTTTTTAAATGGACTTGGTATGGATGTCATCTGTAGGTGACAATAGGCACTAATACATAATATTGAAATATGGATTATGGCTACTTTTTTCAATACATTCTCTAAAAAGACATGTATTTAGTGACAATGAACATTCAGTCGAAATAAAATGTGAATCCGGTTTTTATTAAGATGTTGAGGTAAAAATAAACTTCCTTTGAATATTATCAATATTCTAAGTTTACTTTTCAGCGTCTAAGAAAAAGAACAAACTTCCTAGAAAATAAATCTAGAGTGAATCCAATGTTTTTACGTTTTTCATTCCATAATTTAAATAAAACAAAGTGTAAATCAGACAAGTCACTGAAATCTCAGAACACCTTCAAAAAAATTATTTTAACGAGTAAGATTTAATCAACAGACCAATTCTTACTTATTTTACAACTAAACAATAGTTCAAATATAGCCATCTTGGTGTAATGAAATAGATTAAGCTAGCTACTTATATTTTATACCCTCTTAAAGTTGTATAACCTATATGAGAATAAGCACTGGAGAATTAAATACATAATTTCAGTTTTTATGCCTTTTCATTTTTGCGCTATGCTGTTCTCCTACACACAAACCATTTTGCGAGACCTGGTTATTTGGATTCTTGGGACCTTAAAACTTGTATCTCTGTCAAAAACTCAAATTTTATAATATTTCCCCTTACTATGTATTTCTTATGTAGGTAAGTAAAAGTAAAAAAAGAATGTTGCATACTATTTTCTTAAAATATTTATGTCCAAATAAATTTTTATTTTTACATTTAATCGATAAAAATCATTTATTTTTAGGTTAGCAATGAAAAAGGAAAAAAATTGGAAAACCTTGGTACAGTTATGACTCTCTATTCAAGAAGAAACTTTAGCAAAGAAAGTTTTCAGTGGACAAAATGTGTTGTTAAATATCTATATGATACATACGCCCATCTTAGTTTGAATATGCTTGCTTTTTTGGTGGAGGTAAAGAAAAACTATTACGTAAATGTTTAAAGAAAATATATCATTTTAGCTGAGCTTATTATAACAATACAGTATATATCAATACATTATGTAATATTAATATGATAATTTAGTGTTATATTAAACTAATATTAGTCATTAATTGAAGGGTATTTTCTTATCATATCAATTCTTGAAAAGTTTATTTTTCTTTTTTAATAATTTTATTTCTTTATATTTGTCTTCAACCTTTTGGGCTTTTTCTAAAACTTTAAGGCTCTGTTCCTTGCTTAATAATGAGGTCCTGTTTCATATCTGTAAAGAACAGTAGGAAGGATGATAGTTTTTAAATTCCATCTTTTGAATTTTTGGACTGAAGATGTAAGCACCTCTGTTCTACACTGCCACACTCTTTGTATAATATGAAAAATTGGATTTCCTGCCTTTAACCTCACCTTTATTTCCTCATAAACTTTGTTTTTTCTAATTCATATAGACCTTATGTACATATATTTTTCTACTTATTCAAATATATTTCCTCTAATATCTATGTCACCAGAATATTTCTATGCTAACCATATACTTTTCATTAGTAATTATTTTGGAGCTGAGCCTAATTAAAAATAATACAGTTAATTTTTCATAGTGTTTCATAATTATTAAAAAATTTTAATTATTTTTTTTATTATGTAGTAAAAATATATTTTTATTTTAATATATTTTCTTGACATTAGGTACTTGAGAAAGGACCAACCATGGTGCAGTTACCGGTATTGAGTATTATCCATTGTATGTTGCACTATGTTGATCTCGCTTTGCCAGGGGCACAGACACTCTATGCAGATCTCTTAAAGGTTATATCGAAATACATCGAGGTGAGCTTGAGAACTATTATTTATTTATAGATTATTAAGAGATATCATATTGTTTTGAAATATTCTATGTGACCCAACAACCTTCTCCAGGGTAGCCATTGGAAGGAAGCTCTGAAGGTGCTCAAACTAGTCGTCACACGCAGTTCTACTCTTGTTGCTCCCCCACTTACTAGTCATCACACACACTGGGAGCCTTCGCCACATCTCTCGTTCACAGATGTCGAACTATTTACAAAGAAGGAGCTGCCAGGTTTATCATTTTATTATTAATAAACTAGTTGAAATCAACAATGATTATATTTTGTATTTTAAATTTATTATTATTATTATTATATAATTTTCAACAATGAGGTTAAATATACTGGTAGTTTGCCATATTTTTTATTAGATCATAAAAAAAATATAATGTACTTAAATGGAATGCATTTCATACCAGGGGCCAGCTGAAAGTCGAGTATTTATTTTGTTCTCTTGTTTATGTTATTGATGCAAAAAAAAAAAAATGATTTTCAATTCTCCAGCCTCTTTAGGTTCACCAAAATAAGTCAATCTAAATGTATCTCAATAAGTATATTCAAAAATTGCAATTGTTCATTATTGGCCCAAATATGTATGTGATTATTACTAAAACACATTTGAATGATTTTTTATTGTTGAAGGATTTTTTCTTGAGCTTAAAACACTTTTCTTTACCATCTCAGTATAAATTTTGATCATATTCAGTTTTATAAATTCTCTTCTAGAAACGAAAATTATTACTTTTCTAGAATTCTGTATATTCATCATTGTCTTAAACAATCATTATAGTAAATTATGTGCTCATATTTAATTGGAAAAGTGGAAATTCTTTATAATCTTTAAATTTCTTTTTTGAGACTGGCAATTTTTTACTAAATAATTCAAAAACACTATCCAAATTATAGTCTCAAAACATTTATTTCATTTACACGTCCAACGTTTCGGCCAATTCGGCCATCTTCAGGGACAATCTATTACAAAAAGTTTCCATTATTTGTATGATCCTACAATCAATTCAATTATTTAACATTATTATTTATAATTTACCTTACCTTAATTTACTAATTAAATAGTAAATTAAGGTAAGGTAAATTATAAATAATAATGTTAAATAATTGAATTGATTGTAGGATCATACAAATAATGGAAACTTTTTGTAATAGATTGTCCCTGAAGATGGCCGAATTGGCCGAAACGTTGGACGTGAAAATGAAATAAATGTTTTGAGACTATAATTTGGATAGTGTTTTTGAATTATTTAGTTGGAAATTCTTGTTTGAAATATATAATTTTTTATATGTAGTGATTTCAAATAAATTCATATTTCCTGAAAAAAGTTCCAATTTAAAGATTTTATATGTAAGAAAAAGTCCAATAAATAATCAGCTCTATTTATAGTTATAACTTATTAATAAATTTAACATAGCTGTTATTCGTGTGTGTTTACTATATTTAACAATATATATATTAATCTACAAGACATGATGTCTGTTCTAATCCGAATATATCTATATAAGATAAACTATTTTTAATGACTTTATTACTATTATTATCATAAAAGGAAGGACAATGGACTTCACATTTGATGTTACCAAAACCCCTCTCATCGGTCTTAGAGCTAAGGCCAAAGGTAAAGAAGAAGGAATAGAAGAGGCTAGCAATTCATCGCCGAGGAGATCGGTATCTCTTTCTCCAGCTGACAGCCTTAGTGTTCCAGGCTGGAAGAGGCCCTGGATATCACAGGTATCTGTAAAGCTTTCGATATTATTTTCAGGTATTAAGGTTTATTTTTCATATTTAACTAATTGAAACAATCCAATTTTAGGGAAGGGTTCGAGAGTCGCTTGTTAATCTCCTAACAGCATGTGGACAAAGGGTCGGCTTGCCAAAGAGCCCATCCGTAAGTTATATTTATATTTTTTGCTTTATTCATTTTCTGTAAATGAAGGTAGTTATAGTCCTATCTTTTAGCCCCTTGATGTAAAGTTGTTTAGTAGAAATTTATATATAAATCTCTCTTTTTCTTTTCTTAATTACTAGAACAAGGTTTTGTTTTAAAGTCTAATGTATCCTGCATGTAAGCTCCTCATATAGTCTAGTTTATTTTCTGTAATATGTTTTTGTTAAATTGCATTATGCTAAAATTACATTTAATTTTAATACTGAAAAATATTCATACAGAACACTTATAAATCCCTTATTTCATGAACATAAATGATTTTTATTTTTTGGATAATTTTATATTAAATTAATTGATGAATTTTTGGTATTTCTCTTAGGATGGTTTAATTAACCGATTGGCTAAGGTAATAGATTTTATTCTATTCATTTACACCATAACTTAATATTGAAGTATGTACATCATAGGCTTATTGAACATATTGTAAATATATTTATGTATATATTGTACAAAGTTAATGCACTTATTTGTAACACTTCTACATTAAATACATTTTTAATTTAAAAAGGAAACATAAAGAATTTTGCAACAATTTCTTAGAACATAAAAATAATAACTACACTTATATGTATTGAACTGGCAATGAGACTAGTGGTATCTTTGGGAGGAGGGAGTGATTGGAATTTTATTTTCAATGTTCCAGTTAAAGGTTTACTTATGAAAATTCCAAAAACATCTTATTACATTACATCAAATTATTGACATTCCAACTATTCATTTGTTCTTAAACAAAACTTAAGTCACGGTCACACCAATATGACCGCTGATCCACTAATACAGGACATGTTCACTGCATATATTAGACAAAACCTTCAATGAAGGCTCTCAAAGACTTGGTCAAGGGACTTATGTTTGTTTTTATTTTTAGTTATTATTTTACTAAAATTATTAGATTATATTGATGATTCTTTTTCAAATTCATAATATCTGAGCATGGTTACTTTAAAACAGTATATGAATACTGCAATGTTTCTTATTTTATTTATTTTTTTCTGTAAGTAGGACGAAAATGAAACTTTTAAATACTCATAGCTAAATTTATTTATTTTTTTAAATTCTATTTTTAATTTTGACTAATCTTATAATATTTGACAGATAATAATAATAATAATGGAGATGTATAATGATGAAGAATATATTTAATAATAATGCATATATATAGTAATAATTATAGAGATCTATAATGGATAATAATGAAGATGTATTTAAATAATAATGGAGATATATTTAAATAATAATTTTAATAATGATGGAGATGTTTTTGTGTTGTGGAACTTAGGGAAGAGTTTTATAAACAAAGACAAAGAGTGTATGTTTTCACTAATAGATGCCAGGACCGACTGACCCAAACAAAGCTTTCTTATCAGAGAACAGTGTTACTATCTACTGTTTTATTTACAAATCAAATAATAATACCAATTTTCTACAAAAAATTCCTTCCTTAAAATATGTAATATTATTTCTTTTTATTTATTACTTAGCTTATTTTTATTTATAATTTTTTTTTTCATTTATTACTAAACTGATTTAATGCTTCACAAACACTTCATTGAGTCCTAGATTCAATTGGTCTTCTGTCTTTTGTTGATGATTTGGACTTCTCTTCTTTTGGCTGCATCCAGACTTTTCATAGTCAGAATTATAATGTTCACCAAAATACTCTCTAATATCATTATTTACATTTGGTTCAACAAGAGGTTTAGCAATATTTGTTGCACTACTAAATCCCTTTTTCTTTCTATGTCTCTTCTTCTTAGCACTAGTATATTCCTTAATTTTTGCTTCACAATCCATATTGTTTTCATCCAGGTCCCTATTACATTCATCATCATTTATTTAATCCATCATCATTTATTTAATCTAGTGTGTTTTTTATCTTCTTCAGTGTAGAAATCTTCAATAAAGTATTTTTTCATCATTTGGTCTAGTTTTTCTTAATCTTTGAAATGAAGTCCCAGGTCACCAGCTAAGGCCTTTAGTTCTTGTAACCTATCAGCAGGTTTCTCTTTTTTAATTTTTTTTTTTTTTGTCTAGGCGCTTCTTAGCTTTTCCTTTATTTGATATTTGATGTTGATCAGATGCGACGTGTTCTTTCATTGCAGGAGCTTTTTTTTCAAAGTGTTCATCACTCTCTTCCGAGCTTCCTTCCTGGGAAAGGATGACTTTATTCCCCTTTTCAACTAACTTGTTCACAGCCATTAGATCACCACATAACTCTGGAACAATTAAAACATCTTGAAAGTTAGAGTTGTTTTTATCACCTTTATTATGTGTCTCCATTATAATTCTCCCTTTATAAGTTTTATTGGTACTCTTTCCATCTTTCTTCGTTCCTTTGGTTCCCTTCTTCCACCAGATACTTATTATCTCTGTTAATTGTACATAAGGCAAATTCTGTGGCCAAGGATGCTCTATGCTGTCTTCTTGGTTGAGGCTTTTGTTTAACCAAGAGTCCATTTCTCGTCTATTGTTTTATTTGTTAAATCAGAATTCCTTTTTTAGGTGACCTCATTTTTTACAAATAAAGCAGGCTTTTAGACAAAAGGTTGACTTTTTACGATATGTCTTTAACGCTTGTTCATTCCTATTAAGGTTATACCTTCTTTCAAATAACAAAAGTATTTGACTTACTTCACTGAATTTAATATTCCTATTTACCAAAATAGTGATGAAAACAGGATCATAATACGATAGTAAGCCTTCAATGATATATCTTACTAATTCTCTGTCTGTTAGGAATTTACCCAGTTGAGGTATCTCCTGAACTAAACATTGAAAAAGTGGTGTACATAGTTGACCCTAGATTACTGATTGGAGATGATGGTTGGGGGGTGTGGTTTTTTTCCCTCTCTAAATGATGGTTGTTGTCTTTTTGTTTTTATAGCCCTGATGAAGACCTTAAATCAGGTCAAAACGTCGGCATAAATAAATATTCTTTTGTTTATTTATGTTGTTCCTTTGCTGACCGCACCCCCCGACCATCTTCTCCAATCATTAATTAAACATTGAAACCTCATAAGATATTCATCCAATGTTTCACCACTGTTTTCCTAATTTTGGTTAGGTCAAACATTAAATCAATCACCTTCTCCACTGGAACGCCCCCAAATCTTTCTAAATTTTTCCCAAATCTTTTTTGCACTCTTTTCACCTCTAATCAATGGCAATATGCTGTCTCTAACTAAATAATAAAAATAATACGTTATTATAATTTATAATAATAAATGAGTACCTGTTTGTTTTTCCTTTTCCAAGCTGCATCTTTTTCAGTCGGCAGATCTTTTTCTACAATTTATTTGTATAAGTCCTTTGCTTATAAGTATGCTTCAATCTTCATCGACCAGATCTCATAGTTTTCTGCAGCGACCTTTTCAATGCTGAATATTGTGGTGTCCATTGTCCTTTGTGTTTTGATTTTGGCGGTTGGTCCTAAATAAATCACAAAGCTTACGTATCCATCAATATACGTAAATTTCACTCGTCACTTAACCCTTTTATGCACTTAACCACGCTCTGTTACCAATTTATTGTGGAATTTAGGGAAGGGTTTCATAAACAAAAACAAAGAGTGTATGTTTTCACTGATAGACACCACAACCGACTGACCCTAGCAAAGGTTTCCTGTCAGAGAGCAGTGTCGCCATCTACTGTTTTATTTACAAATCAAATAATAATACCATATTTCTACAACAATTTGACCATAGAAGAAATAAATTGCCAATAACTATCAGCTTATTACTAATAATTTTACTTCGCTAAAAAGATTGAAAAATTTATTAGAAAATAAATCAGTTCTTTGCTCAATTCGTGAAAATAAAGAGAGTAGGATGGTGTGTTATTGATCTTTTAATAAATTTAAAGTATCAGGAAGAAGTAAAAGATAATACATGTATGTAACATGTGTATGTGATAATGAGGTAAAATCCTAGGTTAGGTATAGATGAGGTTGAGGGTTTTTCATTACTATCAAAAAGAAAAGAATATATGACAGGAATCTATGCAAGAAAATGGTAGATGGTTTTGGAGAATAAAGAGAGGAAAGGTGATGATTTTTGTAAATCATGCTGTTGTAGTTAATTTCACATTTGATAATAAAATGTAGGAGGGGATGGTGAAATTTAAAGGCATTTATGATGTCATTAAATTTTTATTTTGATTTAAGAAGATATAATTTTTCACTTATGTTTCCTTTTTTTAAGAGCTTTTACTTTTGAAAAACTTCTTTAATATAAAACTTTAATCTTGAAAGCTTTTTATATATATATATTTGAACACATAATTCAAACATTTCTTTTTATCCTAAAGTCAATATTTTTAAAAATTGTTAAATGTATTAAACAAAATACTTTTTTTGTTTTAAACTTCACATTAAGTTTATAAATTTTTATCTATTTTAAAGTGATTTTCTGATTTGCTAATGGAATTGAAATGACTTTTATCATTAATAACAGTTTTTATATATATATTCTTTTTTGCATGACTTGTATGTATTATTAAAAAAAAAAATAAGAAAAATGTAAGAACTAGCATGTTTTGAGTGTTTTTGTTTGTTTCCCGCAAGCGCTACCGTGGAAGAACAAGTGATCCGAGCACAGTATGTACATACATAAAGAGTTTAAAAAATCACAAAATCAATTATGGCACATGGTTCACTTTTATTTTTAGTCTCAACAATAAAAACTCGATTAAAAATTTCTCTTAATCACAGAGGTAATTTTTAAGTTAAGACATGACCACAGTTTATTTTTTATTACTGTCTATTTTACTTAAACTTAAATTTTTATCATTATGTTAACAAAAAAAAAAATTCACTTTAAATGAAATTAATGGTTATGTTTAATAATTATGAAATTTATGGCATCATTCTTATTCATTTAATAAATGATTGATTAATTTTATTACTCAATTCACAAAAAATTAATTTTAACCAATTCCTTATCATCTAATCTATCATCTAATTGAGTTTAGTGAAGTATCTTGTTCATTGCATGCATGGGATCAATCATCATTTTACACTTTCAGAAAATAAAATAAATGACAATTGGAGGATTTATTGAAAAAAGGAAGTTGCTTCATACTGCGAAAGTTTAAACTCACATGTTCAATTTAGTGGCAATAAAATTATCCTTTCATTTTTTTATGAATCGCTCTTATCATTACTTCTCAAGTTAATTAAGAGATTTACCTTTCTCAATAGTTACTATCATTATTATTGTTAATCTGTGGTGCTTTATGACTCTGAAAAAAGTACTAAAAATAAATAAATAAATAAAAATGAATGCTTCATTCAAGAAAAAAAAATTTTAGGCCATAAAATATTGAAAGAATATCTGTGTTGTAGAAAACAAAGTGATGGTTGAGGCAAAATGTATCAAGAATGATGCTTTTATTTTTCAAATTATTAAAAATCATATTTTTGATTTTTTTAGTCATATAAGGTATCACAACTTAAGTGACAATGCATAGTATTCCATTTACAATTAGAGTTTTATGTAAATAAATTAGTGTATTGTTATTTTTTTTTTGCAATAATTTCTTTTGCTAGGAGTTAATCAAACACCTATTTTGTTAATAATAATAATATAAAAAAAAAAAAAAAAAAGGAGGTAGCTCCATCCAGTACATCAGACTTGAGTTGCTTTGCCAGGAATTCATATTTTTGACTAAAAATTCAGTTATAATATGTAGGAACAGAAACCAGAGTTACCAAACCAGAGCAAGAATTAGTAAAATTGCAAGCTAATATTGTCTTTGTTTATTTATTAATGAAATATTAATAAATATACTTGGTTTCCAGGACATATTACAGCTAATTTTGTCTAAAACTACAAGCTAATATTGTCATGGAAACATTATTTATTTATTAATGAACCATTAATAAATATACTTTGTTTCCTGGACACTTTTAGATTGTATTTTTATCTCAACTCTAGTCATTTCTGCCCAACTCTAGTCAAATCAAATGAATAGGTCATTTCAGAAATGATACATATAACATTTGTGAAAATAGTGCATGTATTATTTCTGAAATGGATTCATTTAATATTATTGAACAAAAATACGATTTTCTTTCGTGAATTATATTTTTAGGTTTCCAGATATTTTTTCAAGAATATGAAAAAATGGGGAGCTCCCTTTTTTTTTACATCAAACCTACAATTATAAAAATAAAATTAAAATCAATACTAAATAATTCAAAAACACTATCCAAAATTATAGTCTCAAAACATTTATTTCATTCACACGTCCAACGTTTCGGCCAATTCGGCCAACTTAAGGGACAATCTTAAATTACTATGAGACATATCATTTAACCATTTAAAAAAAACTCCATACAGGCTATTCTGCCCAGGTCAAAACATTTATATCTAATATGTCAAAAATACATTAAAAATCACAGTCCAATTATTTCTCTTTTATCACTATTTATACACTTTTATTACTTTTATTAAAGTAATAAGACGTGTGAATGAAATAAATGTTTTGAGACTATAATTTTGGATAGTGTTTTTGAATTATTTAGTAAACAATTGCCAGTCTCAAGAAAGAAATTTAAAGATTATAAAAAAATTAAAATCAATAATTGATTGGATTATTGGATAAAAGGATTAACAATTTATCTAAATTTCTTTCTTTTTTTTTATTTGACTTTTCTTTAATGATTAATATTTATTTAATGAGTTAGTCTATTTGTAATTTTTTTTTAGATTTAAATGTTTTGGAATGAAATTAAAATTTTTTAAAGCAGTAATAATAAGTAATAACAAAATAGTTGATTGAGCCTGAGACTGTACCAATGAATGACTGAAGTATAACAACTCAAATGAACTTAATGTTATAAATTTTGATTTAATCATATTTTTATATTTTTCTTTTGAATTCATGCCAAGAAAATTCATTTTATTACTTAAATTTGTTTTTACTCTTTGGTCTTTTATTTAATTTTTTTTTAAAAACTGATAATGTCTTCCATTAATGTGTTACTAATTGAAAAAAAAGAAGCTGTACATTCAATGTTTTGATCAATGTGGTTAAACCTAGACCGGGAGTATAAAAGCTTATTTTATTTTATTATTTTAAGAAAAGAGTAATTTTGTAAAATTGGGTGGAAAAAAGATCCATATAATTTCCCATTTTTTTTTTAGCCACCATCTCAATTATGAGCTACTCGTTATAGCATCATTTCTTTAAATTATTGTATATCGTCTATTTTATTCATTATTTAATGATTAACCCTCTAATTTTCTGTATATTAATCGAGTTTTTACTGTATTTAAAATTGAACACAGAACAATAATAAGAGTTATGTTTTATTTTGATTTAGGTTAAAATAACAATATTGCATTCTTTAAGAATAATGTAACATTGATAAGAACTGGTAAGTTGAAATATAGCACTTTTCATTTATCCTTTAATCAATTAGAATTCAAAATATAAAACTTTTTAAGTTTTTGCTTAATTAGAAAAATGATACATGGTCAATTTTAAATAATTATTCTCTCTTGTTGCTGAAAAGGATTAATGAAGGTCTCAAGATGGGAGATTTGTTTTGGTTTTTCTTTTCTGGGAAGGAGATGTCACCATATAGTGTTTATGAAGAGGTGGAGAGAGAGCATCATTTAAATAAGTGTCTAGATTCCAAGTGGGAATAATTTTAAAGACCATTAGTGTTTTGGTCAACCATTATCAATTGAAAATGGTCAAATTCATTGTATTTACTATACAATAATGAAAAACAAAAACAATGACATGTGATGGTATTTAGGTTAATTTAATTAATTGAACTTGAAGTTGCTTTTGTGTACCACAATACAGAAAATCCTTATAGTCATCGTCTGAGCCATTTAACGGCTAAAATACTTCAAATTTCTTTTCCTTATATTTCTTCTGTCATACCTTGCAGATCTCTTAATCCTCCAATTTATAATTTTATAATGTTCAGTTTCAGTCCAGTGACGGAGCAAATATCTATGTCATCGCTTCCATTGTTTAAAAGCTCCATAGAGCTTTATTTGCCATGAATTGGTGAAGAAAAAGCTTTGTACTTTATTACTAATTTGCATTCACACCCTTATTGGACTTTAAGTAGGTCCCCAAGCATTTATCCTTTTTTGTAATCGTGTGTAAGGTATTTCATTTATCTTAAATCTCATCATATCATGAGTTTCTGTTTCCAACATTTTTCTTTCTCTCATTTTCTTATACTATTCAGTATTTGTCCATAAGAACCTAAATTTGATGTAGTTTTATTGCCTACGCCTTTCAAGAAAAGTGATCTCTGGACACCTCCTAATTTTTCTGAAACATTCTAATTTAGAAATATTTGATAACCCAAAAATTCACTTATTATTCTGTAGTCAATATAATGCTATAAACTTTTTTGACTCTTTCGAAGAATCTTTGTTATGAATATTTTTTTAATCAATAAATGAAAGTTAATAGTCAAATATATTAGAGTCTTTAGTTATAAAGATATATAATAAATCTGATTTATAAGTATGAAAAATTGAAATAATCATAATTTAAAGTCAAACCAAGAACAAAAGATTGCCGAAGTCTGATGAGAAATGAGTTATAAATCATCACCTTAAATAGATGAAACTTGATAAGTAAATTTATTATCATTTTACTATGATTTTGAATAAATCATTCAATTTATGATTAAACTAAACTAACTTCTATATTAAATTATGTTTGCTGTTTTAAATTTTCCTTCAGTGGTTAATATTTGAATTCTATTTATTATAATTACTTGTTAGTAATGGAACAGGTGATTATTAAAATATATATATATTTTTTATTTAAAGAAAGAATTAGATATTAGATGATGTCCATTGTTTTAAAGGATAGTCTATTATCCTTTCATAGGAAAGGAGGATTTAAATAATAAACCCCTATGTTAAATGTTAAAAGACCTTTAATATTTAAATAATAAATAAGCATTAAAAAAGTATGATATTGTATCCTGGCTTTGCTCACCTCGTTTCATAGCATTACTTTTATACAAAATTCTCTCGATGAAATAAACTGAAGAGTTAATTTTAAAATATTGATTTTCTTTAAATGAATATCATCAATTGAATCATGGGCTGGAATAACGCCTATTACAATTTTCAAAGTGTTCAGAATAGGTAAAATGTCTGACCATTATTTTGTTTTATTAATGGTGTCTTTTCTGTCACATACATGTTATAAATGTAATTTAATGTAAGCAATGAAATTAATGTAATAAAAAATTATAACATGCAATGTTATTCCAGCTCATGATTTAACTAGGCTTGTACTTCTATATGAAGTTATAAGCATAATTTTATTGTCCTTGTTGGAACTTCTTGGAATAAACGATCCGTTAGATTAAAGTAATTAATAATTAACTCGACCTAGAGAACTCTTTCGTGCCAAGAGGTTATTATTCATTCAGTTGGCCAAATCATTTTTCTGTCAATAATTTATCGTGATGGTATTGTGGAACCTTAATTTTTTTTCACCACCCAGTCTGCGAATGCTCTGTGAAGTTTACCATTGTGATGGATAATGTATTTATTGAATCTTTTATTAAATTTATTTTTATAGAAAACGTTGTCTTTATTTGTTAACTTAGCATACATAGATATAATTGAAGAGATTGATATATTCACTAATTGAAGAGTGCTCTTATATTATTTTATTGTACTATTACTTTAACAGTGAAGGATATTTGTTTTTATAATATTATTCTAATTGAACTGTGCATGTTATCTGTTATGTGTTTTTGCGAATTCTTCTCTTATTGCTCTCTGTATAAACAGTGTGGGTGCCGATCTGTTTGCATGATTGCTTGTTGAATTTTTCTCCTCTTATATTCTAATCTTCTGAATGTAAATAGGTACAATTATAATTACTTTAAATATGTATGTTACTTGACTTATTTTATTCTGATTGTTCGTTTATTTTTTCAATATATTATATTTGTTTTCAAATAAAAGTCAGACTAAATCTTTTGATTTGAAATCATGCAAAAACTACTTTTTGCATAAACTATTATTTTAAACAAGTTGTTAAAAAATTACTGGGATAAAATTAAAATGATAAAATAATCAATATCTTGCAATCTTAATTCCAAAAACTCCTAACTACATATGTTTTATACTGTAGTCAGGAGGTATGGAAAAAATTTATATTTTTGCAGTTTTGAACTTTAAAATATTTTTCCTAATACCTTTTTAATATATTTCAAAAAATTAAATCAAACTAAAAGGCATTTATAAACCTTCAGTACCAAGTATCTCAAAAATGTTTACTCTTAGTGATGGTGGGTAATTTAAAAAAATTATGATGAACTTTTATTTTTGACTTTTACTTCTATCTTTGCATTCTCACAATTAATTTTGTTTATATTTTGAACAAAATATTGCATTGATGTGTTTATTTTTGTCAGTAAATTCAATATTTGGAGAAGATGGTCAGAGGTGTGGTCAGTGGAGTAATGAACATTATTAAGTGAAACTTATTTATTTTATTTGTGCTGACATTTCAGCCTAAATTTCAGGCCTTCATCAGAGTTGAGTGTATGTGGATATTCCACTACAAGTGAAACAGATCACAACTCATATCAGAATATCTACATATCAACCCTGATGAAGAACTGAAATTCATGCCAAAACATCTGTACAAAGAAAATAAATAAGTTTCATTATATTCCCAAAAACAAATTTAATGGTCTCGATAATGAAGGGGTTCAGAATAATGTTCATATTGATTTGTATTATTTTTAATGGAAATATATCTTTTTTTTAGTTTGTAATTTATTAAACAAAATTTACTAGAAGGAAAAAAAATTGTTTTTGAAACTACCAATATAAAATACTTTTGTTCAATGGATTTTTGTTAAATTACTTGATTTTGTTATTTCCTTGTTTATACTATTTGATGCAAGAAGGATATTTACAATTTTTATTTTTAATAATTTTGCCATTATAAATATGCTTAATTGGATGATTTAGCTGATAATTTGAATTACTATTTATTTGTCATTGTTTTGCTTTTATAGGTGATATTTAGTCAGAGCTCTGAAGTAATGGAGCGCCAGAGTAGTGTTGCTTCATCCACCGAAGAAGTTTCTGGTCCTGATTTATCTGCTGGCTCACAGAACCCAGATCATTTTGGTGTTTTTAAAGACTTCGATTTCTTGGAGTATGAGAGTGAGAGTGTTGAGGTATTATACTTTTTTTTTTTTATTGGTTTAGTTTTTATTTTACTATGTTTAATACTATTATATATATTTAAGGGTGAAAGCACAGACAACTTCAATTGGGGCGTTCGCAGAAGAGTACTTAGTGAAGGAGATGGAGAACTGGACCCAGCCTTACGTATGTTGGAGGAGTCTGTAAGTGAAACTACTCCAGTCCTATCCACGAGGAAGGTATGTCAATTTTTAATTGTGAATTTTAGACAATTTTACTTCTCAAATTTTTTAAATATATAAATTATTAAATTTATCTATTAATTTTTTAAGTTATCAAAATTCTTTAGGTATGAAATTTGTATTCTTTTGCTTCAGTATGTACCACTATTGGCATTATATTGTTAGAATGATATTCTGAAGTCAGAATTTTTTTTTAAATTTTTGATTCCATCAAATTTGAAAAATAGAAGAGCAAATTGATTACTTATTATAAATGACAATTATTCATTTTTTTTAATGATTACAATAAATTATTTAATAATTGTATAGGGACATCCAATAAGCAGATGAGTAATTTTAAATTAAATCTAATAATATATGTTAGATAATACTTACTTTGACGTCAGTACTTTTTATAATCAATAGAATTATCTTATTTGTTCATAACTTTAAGATTTAATTTATTTTAATTCCTAAAGATTTAAGTTTTACAAAAAAGAATTTTTCTATAAAATTGTTCTTTATATAAATTATTATGTAGATTAAGAAATATTTGATGTTAAATAAACTTCAAATTTGTGAATTGCAGCTCTCTGGCCAAGAAAAGAACTTATTAATTATATCTTATACTCTTAGCCCATTTCTTTATGGTTAAAATTTTAATTATTTTAAATTTATTTTCTTAAATTCAAGTTCTAAAGAAATTTATATATTTTTTTTATATAGCCATACGGTGGAAGTGAAGGTGTTGAAGAGTCATCTGATGATGAGGTTGGTTCTGAAAGTCCGTTAGATGAACTTGCCCCAGGTGAGTTTGTGCCATCATCCCCTGGTTGCCAGCAGTATACAGCTCTATCTCTTTCCCTCAGGGAGAGAAGTAATTCTACCACTCACTCAGATACCAGGTAAGTTGTTGTTTGGTTATTTTATTTTCATTTTAAATTGTTTCCCGTCACTAATTACTGATGATATGCCTTAGTAGTTCCAGTGTCGGCGACCTGGGTGAGCTTACTCCTTGCAACGCCTCTCCCAACCTCTCTGGAATCATGGCCTTCAGGCCAATTGCAAGGCAAGACTCAGAGGAGGCCTGGAGAATCCATATACAATCTCTAGTCTCTCATGTACCTACATCTCCGCTCCACATCTTCCATCTTTTACATCGTGTGGTCAAGGTATGAAAGTCTTAAGAGGTTTTAAGTATTTTTAGTGAATGTAGGATAGTATGATAGGTATATATTTATTAAAGATTAATGTTATTTTTTAAATAAAACAAAAAACGTCAAGTTTTTTTTTTGTTTACCCTCTTCTGGAATGTTTCCTGGGAGATGGGAGGAGGGATTATCCTACAGATAATCTACAGCCCTATTCTAACCAGTGTATGAAGGTTAAGTTTTCAATCTTTGGGGCCACCACAAAGTAAAATTCAACGTGACAAGGCTAGATATGAACTGGTGTCACTACAGTTTTAAGGTTGCTAAGGTAACACCTGAACACACTAGGTTGTGACATCAACTGTTTTAAGTTAATAGATGTGTTTACTCTTAAAATAATGGTGTTTATTCATTTTGAAAATTGAATTAATTGGAATATAGCTCTCTTAAATTTTTCCCCAAAATAAAATAGTAAATTCCTAATAATATTGGTCAGGAACAAAATAAAGATTTTTAATTTTTGATCAGTGATTCTATTACTGTTATTCCATAACACCTGTTTTTCACATTAAAAAAAAATCCTTATTTATTGATTATTCATTTTTTAAACTTAAATTAATGTAATCGATTATATGCTATGTGTTATACTTGTATAACAATTGGCCTGAATACTTTTCTTTCTAAAAAAAAAAAATTAAAAATAATTATCTTTTTAAACCCATACCTCTTTACTTCCACTTACTTACAGATTTTTATTTATTAATACTGTATTTAAAAATATTGTTATTCTAAGTTTGTTAAAGAGCTGATTTTATTTTTAATTTTATTTAATATTATAATTTTTTAAATTATTATTTTAGGAAGTTATAAAGAAGAGTGTGTCATTGAGTCGTGAGGCTTGCCAGCTTTTGTGTGATTTTGATGGCTTATCATCACCACTCGGCTCCCTCGGTGAAAAACTTGCAACCATCCAAGACCCTCCTTTAGTGTGGTTTTCACCTGATAGAATAGTTTCTCACACATTGTCTGATACTCTTCGTTTCGGAATGCTTGAACTTAGAGAGCATCTAGACACCTTTCTTGACAGAAAAGATCAGGCTTCTGAGGTGACATTTATTTTATTAAACTTTTATTCAGTATTGCCATTTTATTAATATCCCTTAAATAATTATTTACTATTTTTTCTTTTTCAATTCAAAAAATAATAAATTAAGATATAATTTAAAGTTAGTGATTTAATGTGTAATGAATTCAAGATGAAGTAATAAAAAAAAAAAATTATTGCAAAGTTTCCCATATTTATGGTAAAACACAATATTATGTGTTTTTGTTTTTTAGTGCATTGAAAATATGAAAGTTACTCAAAAACTTCATGAGTGCCCCGAAATGTGTGTAATCTTGGAAACAGGAAGGAGCCTATATAAGCTTCATTTTCAACTTGTACTACTCCTTGAAGCTGCCAACAAAATGTATTCTGTCCTCACAACAACAGCACAAGACAACAAAGTAAGCATTGATTTTAAACTTGTCAATTTTATGAGATGACTCAATTTCCAATAAATTAGATATTTTCTTGGTAACTTTCATTCTTCCTTTATTGATAAATGCATCTTAATTATTGTATTAATGCTATTTTCGCTATACTAATCAAAACTGTAAATGTTCCTTCATATTAAGTTACAGGATGTTTCTTCAGATGTAATAGCAATCAGGAAGAACCTGATGAAGGCCTGTGCAGACGAACAAGGTGAGGTAGAGGCCAGCTCATTGCCTGAACTTGATTCGATCATCCAGCTCCTCGCTGATTCCAAATGGTCTACAGCTTTAGCTGTTGCTAAGGCCAACAGGTATTTCTTATTGTATTTTAAATTTAGATATGTGTTATTACATTGAACAAAGATATTTAATTTACTTTTTGTAATACTTTAGAATTATGCTCTGGTGGTTTTCCAAATTTGGTCCATCCCCTTTCACTTCTTTTTTTTTCTCCTATAACTAAATCTAATAAATAATATGAAATCTATTTATTGTTAGAGTACAGCTTTAAAAATTTAACTAAATTTAAGAAAAACACAAATTTGTCCTATTTCACTGGTGCTAGGGTTGTCTCAAGTATCGCACTGACGTCACTCAAAAATGATGTTGATATGGTATTTTTATGCTAATTTATACCAATTTTAAATTTTTTTTTAGGACCTAGGGGCCTGAATGATATAAATAAAGTTAACCATTTTTTAAAAAATGTATCCTACTTTTACTTCATCTTAATTATTTGAGGAAATAAAAATAGTTCCATGTTTCTTTGAGGACACCATATATTCAAATTTTTTTTATATTTTAGATCCTTCTTTGATAATACTTTTTAGTTCCATACATGTGATTTTTCTATGTTGTTTATTATATGGTCTAGAGCATTTTTATAGCTACAAAAAATGGGTTTTTTGAATGTTTGGAAAAATTTAATTAAGTCAAGGGATCATTTGTTGTTATATTAATTGATTAATAATTTGTTATTATGTTGCTTTATTAATGATATTAACATATCTGTATTAATGTTTTTGAAAAAAAATTAACATTTTTTTATAACTACTGTAAACATTTTTATAATTCATCAGATTAACGTTATTCTTAATTTTTTATCATCAGATGTAAAAATAAAATAATATTATTATTAAAATCTTGTTTATAAAATCTCTCTTGTTTTTTTAATAATTATTTGTATTTTTCAACCTATTTGTTCTGTCTAGGTTGTTTTATAATTGATATGAACAAAATGTGACATCTCATAGATTGAATGAAGTATCATGATCGTGACTTTCTAACTTTTTTTGATTTTAGGGGCACTATCACAAACGATATTATAACAACAGCTGCAGAGGACGATGACGTAACAAATATTGTGAACCTGTACTGTTGCCATTTAATCAAGGCTGTGCCAGGTAATGGTTATTTATTATTAAAAGGAAATTATCTGGTTGATTGTGTTCATCTAATTCCTCATGTTTGTTGTTGTAAAATTTTAGTTCTGAAAATGACTACTGTTTAAAATAGAGAAAGTAGCTGGAAAATAAAGTACTATCTGCTTATAATCTTTTTTTTTTTTAATTATTATTGATTGGAATTTTAATTTTTATTATAACTAATTTGATTTAACACCTATTTATTGAATAGATGTTTTTACCTTTTAATTCCTTAAAGCTGCTTGGGATCTGTGATAATATACAACAATGAAACAGCAGTTGAAATCAAAAGTAGAATATTGGATGTTAATCGCTGCTATTTTTGACTCTATAATTTGCACCTCTCCAGTAATTTGGTGACAAAGGAACAAAAGTTATAATTTAAAAGACTCTTATTTGTCCTGTAATACATTATTACGTGAAGATGTGGTCTATATCCATAGTTGAGGACCAACTCAGACAATATTTAAATGTGCAAAACTGAATTGTAATGGCACAGAATAGAAATATGTGGTGGTAGCTCCTGGAGGAGGTCAGGATCCTTCATTGGTTGTAGTGCTACTCTTAGCACTATTACTACTTCTGTAGTAATACCTTACAGTACTTGATTGAATACCTTAAAGTACTTAATGGTATGTAAACATATCAGATATAAGTTCCAGATCTACAACAATACTTAGCTCACTATAAATTTATAAAATTACAGTATTAAATCTTGAATACAATTCTTGTAATTTCACACCATTATAATATAAAAGGTTAAACTACCCCAAAGATCAGGAATATTAGCTATAAAATATATAATATAAAATATATATAGCTAATAATTGTTTTTATTTCTTGAAAATTACAGTATTTTGGTTAGTATTACAGAAGTAACATAATTTTGGGGTATTATTGTTCAGAAAAATGAATTTAGAATATATTAATATATTGGACATAAAAAGAAAATATGAGGGAAAATGTAGATATGGAAAACTATGAGTTCTGAAAGCAAATAGTTTTGACTAATAAGGAGTAAAATAATTATATGTTTTAATATTTTATTTTATGTATCTCTATCTTTTAAAAAGTTATTCTAATTTTCTAGTTTTTGTTATATATTTAAATTTCTTCCTTTTCCTTCTATGTTAAAAGTTTGTTACATATTTACTTTAAATCTAGTCTGTATGAATGAAGATGAATGATTTTAATATACTTAACTAATGCATGTATTATATATTTTGACTTTAAATAGCCTAGATTTTATTTTTGGGCTTAGTTTTTTTTCTGAAGGAAGCCAGTTCTAACTAGGATAGTAAACTTCAATTTCTCTTATCAGAAAAGTTGTAGACATTTTAGGGATGAATGTTGTAGTTTGAACAATCCTTCCTGGGCTCTATCAGCTCTAAAATGAGTGTCTGACAGCAGTCAAGGGATAAATAAAACAGTTAAAGGCGTGCAGTGTCGGCAACACTACCAAGGTTATCATTAAATCAAAAATGAGAGACTTCTATCAAGTCTCTTAGATTTCATTGATCTTATTTATTTTGCATTTTGTTAATATTTGTTTATCAATATTGATGTTTTAACAAAAAAATCCTTCTTATTATGTCAGTACAGAGTAATTATCTAAATACAAATACAAAGTGCAAATATATTAGTAACAATAAGAGTAGGTCACACCACAGCTATCTTTATCAGTATAGAATTTTACTGCATATTATATTTGTACTGTAGTTCTTAATCTAAATATTTTTTTTTTTCAGATATATTTGTTGTAACTGAACAAGACTTGGGAGAGACTGTATCGAAACTGATGCAGGGTTTGTATCAAGTGTTAGGTGCTGTGAACAACATTGAAGAGAAACTGAGATCCATTGATAGACAAAAATAAATTCCTAGCCAATGCCAAAGAGTTTTTAATTTTAGTTTGTGTGAAAAAATTTGTATTTTATTATATTATTCTTGGAGCTTATGAAATTCTTTAAATTTGACAAATTTAGGATTTTTCATTTTGTATTTATTTCATAGTAGCTGTCTGTATTCATATATTTCTAGCATGTTTTTTAAATTTTATCCTTTGTGTATATTACAAATAAGTTTATTACCTTAGATGTAATTATGTTTTATTTTTTTTACATTGTGATCAAATAAAGATACCTCATTGAACTAAATAAAATATTTGTGATTACTTTATTTTTCCTCTAGATACTTGGGAAGATTAAGAATATTATAAGAATTTTGAAATGACTTAATACTGTGAAAGTATTCTTCTAAGATTTATTCAGATTAGTGACAATACAGCTTTTACAGAGAAAGACTTGGTCATTAAATTTAAATTTATGGCTCGATGACCACTTAAAGGAGCGATTAGAGTAAAGTCCTAGACAACATTCTACTTGAAAATCACATGATTTTTGTCTGTCAATCCAAAGGTTATTTTATGTATTTTAATTGTTATGTTGGACTGATTAGTATGCTGTATATTAGCTAATCAACACAGTTGAGCAGCCGTTCACAATTTTGTCAAGTTCCATTTTGCATTTATTATTCAAAAAGAATAATAATTCAATAAAGTTCATTGGTAAATTGCTGCAGATTATATGAATCACTGTGCCTTTTGACAACAGCTGTATGCCTTCACACAATCAGTGCTAAATCTTTTGTTTTGTTACTTCAGCATCCCATTTATTGTAATAATTTTGAGTGAATACCACTTGTCTCTTCTGTTTTGTTACAGATTTATAATTTTGAATAAAGGCAAGAAAAAAATTTATTCAAAAAAAACTTTTATTGCCATTGAAGGTAAAAATAGGAATTCTTGTCTGTTAACACCTTGACAGTAGTTAACATACAATCAGGTTTTTTTAATACCAATAAATCATCTATATAAAATATTATTATTAATAAAATCTCCCAATAAATTGCTATTCTTTTATATTCTGTAACCTTGGAATATATCCCCTATAATTCTAGACAAAGTATTATACCATTCTGTATTTGTTCAGTATTAACGGAGCTTATGCTCTGTGAATGAGGGTCTTTAACTGTACACATAAATGTTCTTAAATATCAAGTGTCTATTCGCCTATAAATGTTCGGCCACCTGACAAATTGTTAAAAAAGAATATGTAAACTGTTAATTATTCAACAAACAATATTAGATTGAGGAAATGGAACAAAGGTTAATGTCTTATTTCTCATCTGACTTTTATCTAAAAATAATGCTGGCAGATTTCCCATGGGCTAATTAGTAAACATATTGTCCATTCCTTTTGGCATGCTGCTCAACACAAAATGTGTACTTGTTAGTTATTCGAGATATATATTATCCATTTGAAATGAAATTATTAAATATAAAATTAAATTTCATATTTATATTAAATATTGCATTTTTGGAATGAACCATTGAATGTATTTATATTTTTGCTACAGTTCTTTCGCATGACTTTTTATATCAACTTCTTTTAATCTTGTTTTATGTAGAATCATATTTATCATATGCGTACTGTTAATATCATTACATTATTTACAAATAATTTTAAAACTCTTAATCCAAGTAAAATTAGATTGTAATTATTTACTTAGACAACTTATCTGCATATAGTTTATCTGAGATTTCCAGCAGTTAATTTTCTAGTTATATTTTCTGATTGGAAACCTGATCACTTTTCTTTTTTATTATATGGAAATGATATGAAATGGTTTTCACCATTAAACAACATCATTTAAGTTCATTTTATTGGAAAGTAATCGATCAAATACATTGAGTGCGTTCATTAATTTTGAAAAGGTTTGGATTAAAGTATGGACAAAAAATAAATTTAGGAGAGCCATGATGGATTCCATCTCTAATTATGATGTTGAACTTTTTTTTTTGTTTTTTTTTTTGTTCTATCAGTATAAAAATTGATTAAATGTGGCAAGGAATCCATAAAAATTAAACTCTAGTTTATTCATGAAGAAATTTATAGCTAACTTTTTTTTATTCATTATTGTCTGAGTATTTCTATAATCTTATACTGGATAAAATGAATTCATGAAAACTATTAAGTTAAGGTAATCAAAGAATGAAATAACGTAATTAAATATTTTATTTACAAAATTTTATATTCACAAGCTTTCATACATAAACTGTTTCCCAAAAACGAAACAAAATATTTGCAAAATAAATTTCAAATAGATTGTATGTACAGATTCCACCTTTACTAACGTGGAGGTAAATAATCCCAGTGATGATGATGTACTGAGTTATCAAAACCATATCCAATGAGGACAAGGCCTGTTATCAGGATAAGTAGAATGACTGCTGCTATCTGGGCATCCCTCCTCTTCTCTCCTTCTGGAAACAAAGAATTGACCCCTTCAACAAAACTGCTAGCTCTACGGGCAATATAATCTTGCCAAATAGAAAACAGCTGGCGCATCAATTGCAATGAACTTGCATCAACTAATGTCGGAACAGATGGGTCATCATATTTATGTATATCTGTTGAGGCCTCTGATTTGGAAATTTCTAGTTTTGGAATGACCTTGCCATCATCTTTCTTTTCCTGCTCTTTTCTCCTCATAGGCATTGTTGATGCTAGTTCATCCTCAGAGTCATCTATGACCCTCGTGGGTGATCTCCTTCCTTTACTTCTTGTTGTTCTTGGTTGAGGTATGTGTTCTCTCACATCTGTTGCTGCGATTGATGGTTCTGGGAGCTTAACTGGTTCAGAAGTAGCCTGTACTACTATTGAAGGAGGTGGTGTGAGGACTGTTCTGGATTGTCTTAGTGGAGTGCTTTCCCTTGACTTCTGTGAAGAAGCTTGTTGTTGCTGAGTTTGAGACATAACTTGTGCTACTATGTTTGATATGAAGTCTGGAGGAAGTTCAACGGTACTTAGGTTAAGATTCCCTGACCTGGCATTGATGTCAGTGACATCTAAAGAAGCTGTTTCTATTTCCGACACTTTTATTTTGCTTGCCTGAAGCTCTGAAACATTGAGACGCTCCACTTCTAGCTCAGAAAGGTGAAGCTTGTCAGGAAAGGATACAGGAACAGGCTTTGTATACAAAGGCCTTGTTGGAAGTGGAGGTGGGGTCCCTTCTTTCTCTAAATCCTCACTTCTAGAAGAAGTTGATAGAGCTTCTTTCTGTATGACCCTCACACTGCTTTCTTTGACTTCAGGTGCTGTTTTCTTTTCTTCTGTTCTCAGTGATAAACTTCCTGGTATCACTCTTTCCCTAGCTTCTTGAAGTACACCTCGTGCAGCTTCCACTCTTTCTAGAGCATGTTGGAAAATATTTGTTTCTTGTAGGTCAGTTACACTTTCTTTTAATTGGATATTGGTTTCTGAACTTTCATCAGCAACAGGTGTCAATTTTTCTATTTCTGATTTCTTTTCCTCATATTCAACCTTTATTGGTGTATCCTCCACTATTAATATTTCCTGTGTTTCTTCAATTTCTTGATCAATAACTATCACATCTTTTGGAAGAGGATCTGTTTGAATTGAAACAGAAACTTCTGCAATATCAAATGAAGTTTGTTGACTTGTAGTTATAACATTTTCAGGTCCAGTTTGAATAAGCTCTTCTTTAGATTCCTCAGGTTTCTTTTGCTTTCTTAATGGTTTGATTCTTGATAATGAATTGAAAAACTCATCTTTCTTTGATTTCAGATAGCTTAATCTCTCTTTACCATCATAGCCTTCTTTATTTACTTCTGTCTCTACTGCACCAACAATTGTTTCTGTTTCAGTTGGAATGCTATCATTCTTCTCAACTTCTGCCAGGATGTCATAATCTTTTGTCCTCCTTGGAGGGCGGGGAGGTGGTGGTAGAGGCCTTCCTTTCATTCTCATAACAACTTCACCACTCTGTAGGTCTCTTTCCTTTTCAATTATGTCCTCTTGCTGTATTGTAGCATCTCCTTTCATGTAAACAGGTTGCCTGAACACCCTATTCCTTCGAGGAGGCCTTAATGGGCCTAGTGTACTATAATTTCTTGTTGGACGAACTGGTGTTTTATGTAATGATTTGATAGCTCTTCTTGGGTAAGTGAAAAATATATTTTTTCCAGTAGATTTAATGTTGTCTATTTGGCTGTGAAAATCAAAATGGTGGGCTCTAGGTGGAAGTGGTGGTCTTGGAGGTTTCTTTTTGTCTTTTGTCACTACAGCATAGCCAGGAAGCTCTGTTTGTGTATCAGGTACGTTCAGTGTTGTTTCTTCCATTCTCATTGGTTCTGCTCTGTAATGAATATCTTCCTCATCAATATCTTCATCTAATGGTTCTTCTACTTTAATTTCATCAACTACATTTATTTGAACTCTATCTATCTCCCGAGCCAGATTTTCTTCCACATCATCATCATCTGGGAGAATCGCGGAGTCAGCTCCTCTCGATGTTCTATCATCATCTGCAAGTGAAGTTCCTCTTGAACGAGATTTTCTAAGTGGTGCCACAGGGGGTAGTTCTGAACTTAAGTTCCGTGCAGTTACCTGAAACAAAGAAGGAATAATGTCTAGCTAGGCCTATACTGTAAAAAATATTGTATTATAAATAAATCAACTTTATATTGGAAGATTAAATATCAATGTATTCCACTATACAAAAAAATAATAATTTTTTTATTTATTTATCATTTAGCTACTTCTTTTATTTCACATTATCTGATTATTACTTTAAAAACTAATTAAGTAACTCAAGTCATACTTAGATAGTACCTTCGAGGGTCATTTTATAAATAAAAAACCTAAACTAGAGTTTTTTTGATTACAAACCGTTATGACACAATTTATATTCTCTGTACCTCTAAACTAAAGAACTTCGTTGTGGAACACTGTTCACTTAGTCTTATGAAATAACTGACTAACAACTTAATTGAAAACACAGTAGTCCAATCTCAAAAACAAAATTAAAATTTTAGGAAGCTGAAGATAAGAAAGAGTTGATGAAAGTTTTGTGCAAAATGTTTGGAAAAACAGAGATTTGTTGATTTGAAGATATATCAAATATACCTTTCCACAAAGCATCTTGTTTAATTTCTAAAACTGCATTTTTGCAGAAATTAAAAACTGAGTTTTCCATTCTAAATTAGTTAGGAATAAAGATTGGATTCAATTTTTTTCAGAATCTTATGTTAGGGAGACATGATATTATACCTATAATAGAGTAATTTATGTATTTTTTAAACTAATAATTGTTACATAGGTTTTATTATTATATTATTGTTGCATTGTTTTTCAAATTTGTAGAAGTACCCTGAAGTGTAAATAATATTAAATTAAAGAAATATTTGGAAAGTAGAAAAAAGAAAATCACTAAATATTTATTTGATAAAAGAATATAAATTCATGGGATTTTAAACATCAAAATAAAAAATAATTTATTTTTCTTCATTAAATTTGACAATAGATAGAATATTATTGCATATATACTTAAACCGTTTGTTAAATTGTCTATGAATAACTGAAGCCTTTATAATAGGCAAGTACTGATATACTCAATATACTGATATACCTTCACTACCGCACTCCATGGTAGCCTCACTTATCTGACTTTTAAACAGACAATTATAGCGAGTAAGTTGGTCGATATACGACATGTCACAATCTCACAAGAGTAGATCATAGCATTAAAAAAAGGCAATCCTTCCAAGCCGGACCCGCCCCACCAAGACCCCCAAGGAGAGACGATACTATATGACTTTTGAAATATTAGCTTAAAACGGGAAGAGGAAACTTTAAGATAGTTAAATTGAGCAATATTTAAAAAGCGTCTTAAATTGAAAAATGGCATGAAACATAACTCCTTTATCCCATGTCTTCAATTACATAGGTCAACAAATTTTTTTTTTTTTTTGTTTATATCCTTCAATCAGATGATAACTGAAACCTTAATTTGTCTGTTAAAAGTTTGCTTAAATCCAACTAGTACACTTTTTAAATTATTACTTGATAACTCAAAAACTGAATTCTTGGCTAAACAGTCTGTAGATTTGTTTTTAAATTTGATAAAATTTGAAACCTTATTTTTCATAATTACTTTACATGTGCAATCAATAATTTCCAAGAATCTCAGCTCTTCAAACATTGGTCCTTACCCTAAAAAGTAAAATATTGTCTCAATTTTCACTTATTTTGTGGATTATAGTTAGAAATATTTCCTCCATGAGCACAATCAAATTTGAAGTAAATTTATTTGTGTGGAATCTATAGATGTCTTCAGACTGAAAATCAGTTGGACGATGTATGTCACCTAACATTATTTAGATATACTTCAACTTACAGCTTATTTATTTGTTTTATAAACTGATTGAATTTTTTTTATAAAATTTGAATTACTGTTTTTTTTAAATAATTATTGCGTATTGGGCTAAGATTTTTTTTTCATTCAGTTTTATTAAACTTTGGTGAATTTAATAATAAAAAATAGATGATACTGCTGTTTTGCTCAGACAGTAGCAAATCTTACAAATAAAAAAAAATTGTGATATCTAGTTCAAGACTGGTTTTATTATTCAATTAAAATAGAATGTATCCTTGAAGTCCCAACACTCTATTCTTCTCCTGACACTTTATTAATAACCTCAAATGTCCAATGATTTGGGCAGCCTGGCATCATCAAGGACTATCTTAAACTATAATTTCAGTTAGTGTTAAGATAATTTGCAATCAAATGTTTTTAATTTTAAATGGAAAAGTGGCAAAAAAAAGGTTAATTTTAACTATAATATGTTATACCTGCGCATAATAGTCTGCAAATTTTTAATACTTGATGTGAGGTTGTGAAATAGTTGTGTTGTAATTTTATAGTTTAAGATTGTCCTTAATGATGGCCATATTGGCTGAAATATTGGACATTTGAAGTTATTAATGCAGAGTGTTGGGACTTTATTTTGTGTATGTAATTTATTTAATCAATAGATATTCAATAGATTGTGATGACCACAGTAAAGAAAGTACTTCCTGTCTATGATAATATTTTTGGATCTTGTCCACTTCAAAATAAAACCAAAAGTTTTTTTTGTCAGATGTGCCGCTATTTAAGTAAAGCAGTTATATATATAAAATTCCACAAACAAGACATATTGTTCAAAAATAAATTTAATTTTAATACCATAGTTATAGAAATTTAAATAATAAATATGAGCAGCTGAAGAAATAAAACATTTTAAAATGTTGGTTTATTATAGTGTTTTATGCTCAACCAGGAATCACTTACCATAATTTAGTATCAACTTTATCTTCTTAAGAAAAAAAATTTCCTAAAGTTCTTTCACCAATTTATGAAGTCAGACTTAAAAAAGCCAGTAATGCCAAAAATTTAAATTTATAAAAAATTTACTATGAAAAGGTACCAAGTTTTATGATTGAACACATCATGTATAAGTGTTAAAAATGAATATATAATATAAGCTGTTAAATATTTAGATGTCCTTGAGGATGGCTAAAATGGCCGAAACGTTGGACTGGTAAAAAATAAATAAATAAAAAAAATAAAAAGGATACAAATTTTTGATTTATTTAACACAACATGTATGTTTTTTCGTTTCATTGTATTTGTCAGCAAACAACTTAGATCAACCTATTTTCTATAATAGTTATTATAATACCATGTGAAAGAATTATTGATATTGTTTTTAGTATTAAGTGTATTGATTTCTATTGAAATACACTTGTCAATTGAGAAATTTAAATATATTCCCTACAAATAGAAACTAGGAAAGGTATGAATGAATAGAACTGTGATTGGTATTTCCAAATTTCTATCATGGTATTTAAGAGCTTAATTTATTTTTAAATCTTTATTTATTGTATAAATATATTGCATTATCATTACTTTATGCTTTTACTTGACAGAAGTGTAGCCATGAGTATTCCGCTCACAACTATAAAAAAATTTCTAAAGGCAATTGTTTTTATTAATCCTTCTGTACTTCTGGAGCTTATATTTATAACAGGAGAATAATTAATTGCTTTAAAAAGTTTTGGAATGGGATTAGGGTATTTTGGAGCTTTCTAGGAAATAGAAAACCTGAAGTCTAGAAAAAATATATATTCCTGTAAAAAGAAATCAATTACAATCACTCCAGTTGTTCATATGAGTTTATTAAATAAATTCAAAATAAATGATTTTTTCTTAAATCAAATTGATTATTGCAAAATAAATTTTAAAAAAATATATAACTAATTGAAGTTATCATGTGAATTTTATTCCCATCTTTTATTCTCTTTAAAATCTTGGTTAGGAGTGTATTTTAATTGGCTCAAAATTAGTGTCTTTTCTGGTTTAGAGACCCCTGAGTCAAAAAAAGCAATGTTTCCTGTCTGTCTCATGATTATCTCTTGAATGGATTTTATTGTTTTGCTTTTTTTTGTAGGATTTTGATCCCTGATAGGATGTGTATCAATTAGGGCATGCTCAGTGCAATAGCTGAAAAACATATTTTTCAGAAGATTTGTGTAAAATTGCTCTTACCATTTTGATGGCAGTTTCTTAAAGTATTAAAGCCATTTAACTTTTTATATCTAACATAAATCTTAAAGTAAAAGCAGGAAAAAAAGATATAATAGGAAACTAAATTTGCACATCATTCAGAAATAATAAATTTGATGGTAACCAATGTATGCTTATTTGAAAGGTAATACAATATACTAAAAAATGAAAAAAAAAATTGACATTGGATGTTTTAGCAAAGAAATGGCTTTGAACTAATGTTTTTACTTTCCTTACTATCTTGGTTTAGAGAGTATCTTAATCGGGTCAACAAAATTGTTTAAATTGGACAAATATTAGCACAGATATAGCATATTATATTTCCCAGTGTAACACATTACTTTTGGCTCATTGATTTTTCTAATAATTTGGAATCTATATATCTCCCATAACATTCCAGATTGTCATTTGAAGAATGATTAAAATGTTCACTAATATACACTAAAAAAAAAAATAAAAGTTAAATATATTAAATCAATATTTGTATAGATACAGCAAGCAATTATTGTACCCTGTGTTTGTGTTACCAGCTTAAGTGGTTAGGAAAATCATTTGAGTATCTCCAGATACTAATATTAATTATTAGTACTCTGGAACTAACAAAATCATATGTGTAAATATTCAACATTTTCAATTTATTCAAGACTAAAATGATTTTGACAATGAGATAAGTTCAATACAGTGCAAGAGAAATACAATGTGAGGAAATTGCTCAAGGGACAACTTTGGTTGGTAAATTCCAAAATACTTGACTTATTTTTTTATTTATTTTCTTTTTAACCAGTTAACACTAATTGTTTTTTAAATATTTTTTTATATAGCTTATCAACTGCTGTGGCAAGCTTGGCTGTGTAGAAGAAATCTGTTGTTTCACTTCAAGGTTCTCTTTTCTTGTCCTCAACTCTTTTCATATTGAAAGATCCAAACTGCAAAATTTTGTTTAGTCCTATTTGATTTTTCTTCACTTTATATTTAAACGTTTGACATGGGTACTTTGATTATACAAATAAGTTTTTTTTTCAGAATTTTGAGTGATAACTATATGATGGAATATCTCACTCAATCTACTAACTTTTAAAGTCCACGCATTAACTGATTTTTTAGGAGTACTCTTTACACTCCCAACAGCTTCTTTTGAAGATCACTTACCCAGTTCTTTTGATAAAGACCTCTACCTAACTTTTTGTTCTGATACCTGAAAATATTCTTGAAACATCACTCTTTACTTAACCTCTTCAGCTGTCAATCCTTCACATAAGAAGAATTTAAAGAATATATATGTGTGTGAGTAATTTATTTATTTATTTTTTAAAATTTTTATAATCTCTTTTTCAATTTTTTGTTCCAGAATAAAATTTATTTTCATTTTATTTTATTTTATAGCAACATAGAACATATTTTCATCAGGACCAAGGAATATTTTCTGTTGTAAGTTTCTAGAGATCTTTAGTTTTGTTTTAATTAGTGGTGTTAAGGCAGTGTCTTGCCCAAAATGATTAATTTACAATGAGGGAATATTTTTAGTAATTTTTTCTCAATCCTAAACTGCTGTTTCCTGAAAAATAACAAAATTAATTATGAAAATGTCTCTGAAATAAAATTTAAATTTTCTAAAAGTGTGTGTTTTAAATATTCAATGAATCATATAATTATTGTTGCTTGGAAGTTAAAGATCTGTCTTTTCTTCAGGAGCTAGCAGATGAAATGCAATATTTGAATTAAATGTATGAAAATTTATTAGTCCCAGCTTTGAATCAGTGTCTGCTTTTAAACCTAAGATTTTCAGACTACTTTTTTGTACAGATTAAAGATATAAAACAAAAAAAACTAAAATGAAAGCTAATTGTTATTTTGAATTCTACAACTGAAAGTACATGCACTAACAAAACAAAATTAAACATTTGTTTAATATAAAATTCATTGTATAATATTTAGTTTATTTGCATTATCTATTTCGGATATGAGCCCCAACTTCTAATTATAGCCGGTACCACATAGTAAATCTTATTTAAATTTCTATGGTCCACAATTTAAAGACTTGTAAAAATACTACAATTATTATAACAGTTGTAAAGTTATTAAACATTTGAAATACAGGATCTGAAATCATATAACTTGGAGTAATTGCTAATTGTTGAAGGTTAGAGATAGCCCAATGAAATCACTGGTTTATGAAATAAAAAATGTTAAAATCGAATTTTTTACAAGAACACAAGAAAAAACTACTTACTCGAGTTTGCACGATGTCTTCCTCCTTCTCCATGGCTTCTTCCCTGTTCAAGCTCTTTGTACTTTTTCTCCTCTGCGGTGGTTCGGGTGTTCCTTCCACCTCCAGATCTCGTTCCAAGCTTGGCATTGACGACTGTCGATTCCTGAACCTACCTCCAGATCTAGACCTAAATCTTCTGGGAGGTTTTTCTGGGTCACTCTCTTTTCGCCGGGAAGGCCGCTTAGGGAATGTGTGAAATTCCTTTTCTCGATCAGATCCTGTAGACTTAATTGATTTTTTTCTCTGAGGAGCTCTTGGAATTTCAGAAAATTTTATCTCTGGTTCGTCCTCGTCGTATAAGTCGTTGTCGAGGCTGGCCAAAGCATTCTTCGGCTGCCTGAAGGCATCCCTTATTTCCAACGACAGGTACCTGCTCACGTCGACATCCTCTCGGCTTAAACCTTTTTGCCTTACAAAAAATTCGTCAGAGTCTATTTCTTCAATGACCCCAGCTCTTCTCCTCATCGATGAACTGCCAGAACTACCTTTTTCTGAAACAACACTGTTCATACTTTCAGCTTTTGCAACACTGGCTTCAATGTTGGCACTTTCTTCTAAATAGTCATCATGGGAAGTTTTCGAAAATTTTTCCATGGTGGCAAACTCAGGAATTGGAATCCGTTCGCCCCTTGGACCGACATCTTCGTCCTCTTCTTCATCGGCGTATTGCAAACCTGAGTAGGCCGTTACCCACTCCGTGTCTTGATGCGGTGCCTTAACTCGTGGTTGTGGAGGCGTAGAAGGAGAACTCTCTGTATCGAAACTGCTCATTTTCTGTTCCAATTGTTCTTTTTTCTTTTTTTTGAAAAATCTTGGATACGTGCGAAATTTAAAAGTGTCGAAAATATTTTGCGTTGATCCTGGTGTCGATTGTGAACTGATTGTGACCACATCTCTTAAAGGTCTACGTAGACTACTGGGGTTTGGTTTTTTACCTTTGGCAGGTTTAGGTTTCTTTTCTGATCCAAATTTGAACTTGGGTCTTTCAGTTAGGAACTTTGGTTTTTCTGGCATGTGGAATTTCGGCCGTTCAGGAAGATGAAACTTTGGTCTGTCGGGAAAATTAAACTTTGGTCTCTCTGGAAGATTGAATTTTGGTCTTTCTGGTAACTTGAATTTCGGCATTTCAGGCATTTTGATGTTTGGTCTTTCTGGTAACTTAATCTTTGGTCTTTGTGGCATCGTGATTTTTGGTTTTGATATACCCTTCAGCTTACTTCTGAACTTGTCGGCTTGGGACTTTATTCTATCTTGAAAGGTCTCCGACTGTGGTGCCTGTTCAGCAGAAGTCGACTCCGGAGAATGGACTTGTATTACCGGCATTTTCGTCCGTACGGGCGTATCCGGTTCGTCTTCACTCACCATCAGAGCTGGGTTCCTATACCTATCTGGGTTTATCTCTTCGTCTGAGGAACCATGGAGCGGTATGATGACCGCGTCCTCGTTGGGTATCCTGAAGAACCGCCTCGGATGCTTCTTCGGCTGTTCAATTGCTTCATAGCCGCCTTCTGTCTGAAGGATGGTGATGACCTCCTCTGGCTGAGCTATGGGTTTCGGCTTTACTACTTCATATCGTTCTTCCTCATCGCGCTTGGAAGGTTCTTCCGGGCGGTAGGTTAGCCTTTCAGTTCTATGGATGTTCTCTTCGACGTGGGTGCTCCTGACGTCAGGCTGGCTCGCCGCGCGCTGAGCTGGTGCCTGTATGGGTTCGTATTCGTGGTCGCTGAAACAAAAAGCAAATTTTCAACATATAAACAAATTTTATAGAAAGACACTATATTTTACAGAACTTTTATCGACCATGTTAATTTTAATATGAAACAAGTGTCATCAAATCAGTATACAATATATGTGAATCTGTATACTTTGTTGTATATTTGTTTCATGCATTTATTAAATACATTGTATATTATAGCTGAAGACATTAGTGGCTTAGTGATATGATCCATTAAAATTAAAAGTGATGAAAGTAATTTTTTTATCATTAAAATTAATTTTTATTAAAAAAATATCTATTCAATTAATTACTGAGTGCACTAACTTCAAATGATTTACATACGATCGTAAAATACAAGTTTTAACATAAGAACCATCCCTATATCATTCCTTGATAAAAAATTTACAGAACTTCATCTACATAAACTTTTAAATATCCCAAAATGAATCCATGACAATTTATTCATAACTATTTTTTACCTAGCTCTAATTAAATGGTTATTTTTCTTCAATTTTCCTTTTTAATTAGTAATGCTGAACTACCAACGAATTCTTTATGGACCAATATATATTTTATTTATTTGCATTTTCCAGAGAGCCTACATAGATACCTGGATCTAATAGATTAAAATCTAAATTTACTTATTCACTTTTAGATAAAGTTATCCCTAAGATTAGCGTGTAATTCAATAAACGCCATAAGGATACGATCTTGAATAGTGTCCAAAAATTCGAACTTCTTTGATCTTTTCGAACGATTTTTTCTCTCTTTACATTATCCTTTATTATTTTCTTGTCTAGATGCCTTGTAGTTAGTTGGCTTGATGTCAACACGGGCTAACCGAATGTTTTCTGTCCGTTGAAATTCCGTCAAGTGCCAAAAGTTAAAACTGACAGAGTAGAGGTCCGTTTCGATTATTCTGTTTCACACTCGTGTATACGACAATCATCTACTGATAAAAAGTAAACAATGAGCGTACTCGATAATGTTAATTGGAATTCAAAATTTATGATCATATAAATTATAAATAAAATTTGTTGTGCAATAATTTTAGTAATGGTAATTATGGTATAAAATATCAATAAGAACTTTTTCCTTTTTATAAAAAATAATCTTTATTTTCTTCTAAGAAAATTCATTAGTACAATGAAGTTAATTTTGATCTCTTTACAATATTTTTTATTTTTAAAAAAAGTATCGTGGGGGTCCGTTCCTCTGTGACATCAAAAAATTTAATGTTGGATCCTCTGAACTTGAGCAGTTTAGGATATGGTACCTCTGCAAATTATTTTAAAAATTAGCTTCTATTACACTTAATTCGAAAACGGATAGATGGTGGTTCTAAAACTTTCATTAATTAGCTAATTTATTTATTTATTTATATACTGATTAATTTTTCTACTTTAACTCCTAAGCGGTGTATTCTAGCAAAATGTTTATGGTGTCAGAAATTAATTGGCATTAAATTTTCCATTACAGTACGTATCCATTATAGTCTTAAACTAAAAATCGAAATTTATTCTCACATTTTGCCCAAAACTTATTATCATATCAGCAGCTTAGCAACCTTTTTAGTACCGCCAGAAATGTGTTTTCGTTTTAAGCGTGAGTGATACTAATTTTTAAAATTATGTTCATATCTATTTTCTATGAAATGGATCACATCTAATTAGGATGTCAGTATATACTGACGATAAATTGAATCTGTTTATACCCTATCTTTGGTCGGTCTGATCTTAGAAAATATTTCCTCTCGGATCAAAATTCTTTTAGATTTTATTTAGACATATTTCCTTGATTCTATTTATGTTCCATTGATCGTAAGATAAATCATAGCCTATAAAAATCTGTACTTAGTAGGAACTTTTAGAACTATGCTCAGCCCAAATACGTCTAACTATTCAAAGCGAGGTGGAAGGTGCAATACCGTGAACCGTTGGGAATGCCGACGAGTTCGCGAACTGTCTTCAGAATTGCAGTAGAGGAAGGGAAGGTGTACTATAAATATCGAGTTGTTGGCACTGCCCACCGCCTCCTATATCAGGACACTGGCTACTAGATAGCTCAACAATTGTGGTTGGACCTATAAATTTTATCCTAGTCAAGATGTGGTCAGCAGGCATTGTATAATCTCATCGCGTAATATTGAAAATAAGCTGTGGTCTAATATCAAGTATTCCTGGCAATCAAATTAAATATTTGACTCAAAGGAACCGTTATCCTGTTGGTAACTCCATAGCGGTTTTGATAAAATACGAGTCTCTGAGTGTAGGCTCTCGAAGGCTGTGTATCGTGTACTTTTAGATCGAGAGCAGCGGCTAAAACATATGTAAGATTTGAACAAAGGTTGTAACTGTGTAGGTCGAATATATTCTCACCATAGACAGGAAATAAATCTGTTGGAATTAATTTTTTTGGCCAATGAACTAATCATAATTTGCAAAAAAAAAATCTTATTTGTTTTTTTTTGTTAAAAATAATTAAATTTTTACGTAGACAATATAGCATGGTTCAGTAAATTCCCTCAAAGAGGTCCTTCTCCCCTACCTTTTCAGAAGTTCATTTTATTCAATAAAAAACTGCACTTTTTCTTCACTTTTCACTAAGCGACCCATATATCTAAAACTAGTTATAACTTATTAGCACCTCTTTTATAGTAGAGTATATTTTCTAAAATACAAGCCCTAATAATAAAGCTGTTACGTTCAATCGATCCCCAGATACCAGCTTTCAAAAAACAACATTTTTTTAGAAACAACAAAAAAAGATATTTTCCCAATAAGTATGAAAATTGCTACTCATACGAACATAATAATGAACTAATTTATGATGTATTTACCTGAATTTAGTTTTGGTGATGGTCTGTAGATTTAATAATTTCTAAGACAGTTTTTTACCAAATAACGAGAAATCTACATTTTGTTCATTTACTTTGTCAAATATAGGAACTTCTCTAATACAATGATATTCGTTATACACTAATTTGTGGTACATTTAACGAGCTTCTATCTGTGTGCTAATAAATCTCTTTACGTCTCTCTACTTCCTAAGATGCAGTGACTGAATTTTTTTTTTTCCGATTACAAAAAATTTTGTTTTGGTAAATACCATGAAAACCACTCCTACAAAGTTAATTATCATAGACTACTTTATGGTATAATTATTATAAAATACATTTAACGAACTTCAATTTTAATGCTAATAGGCATCTGAAGATCTAATAGTTTCCGAAATATCGGAATTTCCTTGAAATGAGTAAATGGTTTATGTTTTTCTGTTATAAAATGAGCTTCCGATAGCTTTCAGCTGAAATCGTTCAATAACTATTTTTTCGAAGACATTTACCATGGTACCTGGTGTATAGTTTAGATTAAAATTGAATTATTTTCGCACAGAAAATGAGATAATTTTTTGCGAATCATAAGGAATGAGAGTACTTTCGGTGTGCACGGTTTCTTTGATCAGACACTTTTTATGGTCTGGCCTTACTATCTAAAAGTACTTCTTCTATGTAATTGATTTCCTAGATAATCTTTTCGATTAAATACATTTAGAAAAATTTATTATGAGTAATATTTAACAACAATCAAAAGGTGTTAAGTGCCGATTAATTTTTTTTTTTAAATATTACTGAATTATATGCTACGTTTTTATGTACAAAACTACTACATAGTATGCCATAAAATTATGGATAAGAGTATTTTTATCTTAGCACATGTGAATAAATCGTAAAAATCTAAAGAGAACCATTGATAATTATTCTTCCACCCATTTTCACTTCCTAGACAAATAATGAGTTAAATGTTTGAACATGTGATAGAAACATAGCAGATAAACCGAGATATAAGTGTATTCATTAATGTAGTAAATCAGGAAATGTTTTCATTTAGAATTACATAATGCTTAGGTCAATAATTATAATTTATATCATGCATTAAAAACTAATCCTATGCGGGATGTTTTAGGAGGAATTGTTAGCTCTTAAGGGAGGTTTAGTTCACCAAAATTGTTGTCCAGTACTAACAACCTCAGCTTCATTTCTCAATCCGTTCTCGAGCTTTCATTTATAATACTGTAAATTATAATTATCAATTTATTGATTTTTTTTTTTCGTTTTTGAGCACTAAATGTTTTTATCATTGTTTTAACAATAAATTAGAAACAAAGAAATAATGATTTTATTTTAAGTAGGTAACGTAGGAAATAATTCATGATTGACTAGATTTAGCAAGAGGTATGAAAAATTTAAATTAATGCGAAATCCAAGTTCATCCTCATGAAAAAACTTTTTAGTGGCCTAACAGTTAACTAATGTAAGAAGTTAATCGTCTAAACATTCAAGGTCCAGTCATAAATAAAGTCTTGATGGTTTTATCTGAATAAATCCTTGAAAATGATAGTAATAATAAATTCAAGAAAAATACTTAACTCACAAATAAATTATCGCAAGATATATTTTGGAACCAATTAGAAAAAAATATATAAAACTTTCTTCATTCACAACATACTTTTCGTGCCTTTCAGGGTAGGGCAGAATCTAAAACCAAAAACGTGAATAAAATTTTTAATAATTATAAAAACTAGGTAACGGTGGCTCAATCTATATCCTGCAGGATTCATTGGAATGCAGGGGCCATCCTACGGAATTTATGTAAATATGAATCTGAATGAAGCAAATTAAATCAGATAGCAATATAACAGTGATAAAATAAACAAAAGATAGCGAAAATGTTTTTTTTTTTTTTATAATTTTAAAAGTCTAAAGATATCTCTACACGTTTGGCAAATAATGACCAATTTGCACATCCGCAAGCGTATAGATGGGTTAATTGGATTGGCTGGTACCAGTTCGCCTGAACTCGCGGTCGACCCGTCGAGTATCGGCTCTTGGCCACAAATCAATGTGCTGTACCCACATGTTTGATTTCAGTTTGCATTGTTTTAGAAATGATAACAGATGAATATTTGTTCTCTCCGTGTTTTAATTAATTAAAGAATTTTTCCAACCTTTAGATTTAATAATTAATTCTTTCTGATGATTGTATATTTTAAAATTCTATCGATTCGGTGTAAATAAATCATGTTAATTAGCTTTAGCAGTTTATTTTATTTATTCAGATATTGTATACTTAGGTGATTAAATTAAAACGTTTCCGATGAAAACAGATTATGTGGTACTAATTGTGGCACTAATCTTTATTTGTTCCTTTTTGTAATGAATAGAGTAAATCGAATCTAATAGTCGAAAAAATTCAATAAAACAAAACAAGGAGATGGATACCGACGCTTGTAGCTTCCTTTGATGTACAAGTCTTGGATTTGCGGTATGTGGCAGACGTGTAGATCCAACATAAAATCTTTCATAAGTGAACATAAAATAATAATAATAAAACAAGTTTTTCGAGTAATTATTGTATTAAGGTGTGATTTTAAAGCGCTCTTTCCATACATTAGCTACATTTAAACATTTTTTTTTTAAGTATTAGATTCTAAACATCCAAAGAAGAAATTGGAAAGAAGAAAAAAATGATATCACAAATGATAATAAAGCTAAATTTTCTGAAAATTAATATTAATCAAGTCTAAGATTAAATTAAATAATATGCGCTATTCATTTTAAGCAGTATATTATGGCCTTAGCATGCCATTACAGCCACAATTGTGAGGACAGATTACGTTACGTTATGCTAGATAAAGATACATACATGGAAAACAGTACAACTAGAGAATTTACAAGTTATTTAGCCAATAAAAAAAATATTAAATTAATTTTTCATTAGGATCTTTTTTTAATCATATAGTAAAGATTAATTATTAAAAAACCTGGACTATTTATGAGTGGGTGAGAAGAAAAGGGTTACTAAGGAAAACGCTAATATAACTATGATTTTTTTCTATCTATCTGTGCGTGAATCCGATTGCCTTTTTATTGTGAAATTATTAATAATTATTAATAATTATAAATATAAAAAAATGGTCAGGGTTGCGGTCAAAAAAGAACAAATAGTTTATAACTATTTTAATGTCCAACGTTTTGCCCCACTTTCCAGAGCTTGATCAGGGCTAAAAAGATAAAAAAAACTGAGAATATAACAACAATAAGATACAATAAGGTAATTTAAGCTAGGATAAATGTTATGTAAAAATAAATTGATAAGAAATTACATATATATAAAAGGAAGGAAGACATAAAATAGTATCAATATAAAATAAACTTGAATAAACAATGACAAGAATAAAAAATAAGTAACAATGGTAAGAGTAAAATTTTTTAAATTAATACTGTTTTATGTCTTCCTTCCTTTTATTTATATGTAATTTCTTATCACTTTATTTTTACATAATATTTATCCTAGCTTAAATTACCTTATTGTTGTAATATTCTCAGTTTTTTTTTTTTACCGCAACCCTGACCATCTTCTTATATTTAAATTTTTACGGTCAACTATATATACATATATATTAATAATTATGTGTTTAAAAAGAAAGAAAAAATTTTATTCAGGTACAGAAAGAAAGAAAAAAATAATCTTATTCCTAATATTGCCAATTTTACCCCTAGGGTTCTAGCTCAGTCCTGTAAGTCACAACTATCAGATAAGAGATGAATAAGCTTTTGCATAACATTTAACTGGATTTCTCAAACAACGATAAGAGTGAAAATAATGTTTGGACCTGCACTCAGTACCACAATCCATTAATCGGATTGTCAAATATTTTACTTGAATCGTCATTTGAATGGTAAGGAAATGTATATGGAAATGTATGATTGCCTATAATTTAGCATGTTAGTCAATACAAAAAATTAGTAATTATGAATTAAACTCTTTTTCTATTTAAACAAAATCTTGTTTATACAATTTATTTTCTCATTTCCCGAACCTCCCTAATTAAATATGCAACATTATAAATGAAATCAGTAAAAAGAAAATACAAAACAATCTTTTTTCAAGAACTATCAGAAAATTAAAAAAGTTTTTGAAATAACCTTCCCGCTTATTTGTTAAAACTACCAAAATACAAAAGTAGTCCATAAAAATGAATTTATCAAGTGATCTATCTGTGAAACATTTTCTATTTATTTTTTTTTGGATTATCGAATTAACTATACATCCAATTATGGGCAGGGATTATTTAATTACGCATCGGGGAGAAGTGTAGAATCTAATATAAATGTAGGACCTAATAACTAGTTTGTTTTTTTAGATTTTTTAAAAAAAATTTCGTAACCCTTAACTGATCAAAATATTTATCCTTATTTTTTAAATGAATAATACATTTTTTTTAATTTAAAGTTATCGGCGCAGGCAGTATAGAGAACACAACACAATAATCTATTTAAGTACGAACTTAAAAATAATATTAGTACACAAGACTCTAAGATTGTCTCTAAGAGTTCCTAATCCACACAGTAGGGCAAAAAAAACCGACAGAAAACACTTAAAAATCTAGTACTCTGTAATTTCTTCACCATAAGGCTTGGACCTTGGTTTATTTCCTTATCGTCCTAAGAGGCTCGATCGCTGAGACGCATCCAAAGATTAAATTGATCGCACTTAACAAATAGGGTTGAGTAACTAACACCATTTCACCGTGATTTTCTGGTTTGAACCTCTTTTTTGAGTTCAAAAATAAATATTACGTTTTATAAATATTTTATACTCTCCAGAAATACAGAAAATGTTTTTAAATTTAATTTTGTTGTATTTTATTTTTTTAATAAGCTAAACAAATAATTCAGAATCAAAAAAGCAAATATATAGATATAGGAAATACATAATGGAAATTGCTTAAAAGGAATCACAGTTCAAACACTCTTTCAGTTTATTACTTTTATTTTTGTATTTTTGAAAATTATGATAAACAAGTTTACCCTGGCGAGAACTCTCGCATTAGATTCAGCTATCCCTGAAGCTATATTAACCCTGAATTGTACCCGTTGAAAGTTCGTAGCAGGGCCGTAAATGAACATGTGTTTAAGCGGGCTACGAATTTTCGGTGGGAACCACAGGGCCTGAATAATTTAAGAAATAAAAATTGGGTATCTGTTGAGCTGTTCGCTCAAAAAGCGTTAGATATTTAGAAACGGATAATATATATGCATTTATTATTGTTGAAATAAATACATTTTATCCAATTTTAATCTCAAAGCAATTTTCATTTCTTTATAAGTCCGACGTTTCGGCCAATTTGGCCATCCTCAAGGACAAACTTAAGACAATTCTAGAACCACATCATTTAAAAAACAACTTTATGCAGGCTATTCTGCCCAGGTCATTAATTTCAGTTCACGAATTACCCTAATTTGTCTATTCATTATAATAGATTAAAACTTAAAACTTTTTATCACAGTCAACCTTCTCTATTATGATTTATTACAACAATTGCCAATGGCCGAATTGGCCGAAACGTCGGACTTTTAAACAAATTAATTTTGTTTTGAGACTAAAATTAGATAAAATTTAGTTATTTTAGCCGAAATTTTTCTAAACATTCTTAAAATATCACTGTGTAATTTTAACAATAAAACCTGAGAATTGGTTAAGTTAAAAGCTCAAAATATTGTAATACAAAAACATAAATTATTTGATATAATTATTTTCAGAATCTTAAGCTCTACTTGCATTAAACATTGACGCTATCTATAAAAAATTGCGGCATCAAAAATAAAAATCGGTTAAGCCGTAAGGATACCATGGCAACCTTAGCGCTGCGGAAGCTTACCTTAGGATGAGGTTTAACCCGTACCTAATTCTTGTCCTATCTCAAAAACGGTTCATTTTTGGGATTTAAGACGCCGAGCTCAATTTACGTTCCGCAAGACGAGTATTAATATTAATCAATATTTGGGTATTGATGTTCACACCGAAATCTTTAAAACCTTGTAATTTCTACAATTTATACCGTCTTTTATCTCTATTAGGGTTTTGTGACCTCTTACTTTCTCTAACTATACAAAATCTGTTAAAGTATAGTGTTGAGTAAAAGAGTTTTTGTGAGGTTGAGTGGAGACTATTGCTTTGATTATCTGGAAAAAAAGAAAAGAAAGAAAACGTGAGGAAGCTATATGACCAATGTATTTCGCAGACTCCTTTCTTTTTTTTACTCGTGAAGTGAAAATGTATCAATACCCATAAACCACATAATGAACTAACATTGTTGAGAATCTATTAAATCGAAATATATTATTTTTTTGGAAATAATTTTATTCAGGTATTTCTTCACAAATTTAAAATAAGTAATTTGTTTTATCCATCTGTGTTATACATTTTTGTCTCATTATCTATTGCTTTAACCGTTTCGAATTCGGAACTGGTCTGAAATTGGAAACTTTAACAATAAAAAAAACTATAAAATAATATAAACAAAATAAAAAAAATATGACTTAAAAATTTTAAAAAAATATTCCGAAGCTGTAATTAAATTAATTTACAAGTTTTAGAATTTCCCAAAATAGTAACTAATAAGGTGTTTAAAATTTCGTAGTAAATAATACCATAAAATGGTGCGAGATTATGCATTATGTGGAATTGTTATACCTCAAAAAAATCAGAAAAATCATAACCCCTCAAAATAGCCGAACCATAGACCTCTGGCACATATATCATATATGATCTTAAAAAAAAATCAAAATGGTGAATAGAACAAGCCATTGAATATACCCGGTTACTTACATTTTATAAACAACATCACGTAAAAAAACTTTATGGCACAATTTTCACAATTCTGAGCTAACAGCGATTTAAGACTTCGATGGACACCCAAATACTCTTCAATATGCGCACCTGTTCTTCCTAAAGCAGGACCAGAAGATCATCCTTCCTTCTGTAGCAGTGGTCGATGACTGAATCAGTTTGATTGACGACTCGCCAGGAAATCCATTGCACAATCTCTGTTTGCCGACTGTATCCAAGTATTTGAACCTCGTCAGATAAGATTGTTGTATCGCGGTCGTCGTTGGGACGCCGTTCAGGACGTGGAGTAACTAGGCAAAAATTATATAACAATTCCAAGAACGAAAATTAGAACGTTTGATGGTGTGGCGTAAAGCTAAATTATTGATGATCAATCGCATGTGATGACTAAAGACCGGTTATTTATGAAAGTTCACATTTTAATTGAATGCATTATTTCAATTGCTGTTCAAATATCAATACCAATCAATGTAGCCAGGCACAATTAGCTGAGTTTTTGTATATTTTACTATAAATGCTTATAATTGGATAATTTCAAACAATAATAAAAATCAGGCATTTAATTTCAACATTAGGGATGAAATTCAAGACTAGAATCGCAGGTTAATTTTCAATGAACAAAACGTAAATTATCAAGGGAATGACGCTGCCTTCATTTCATAGAATGTTAACTCTTTCTCATCCCCAATGTATAAAGTACTTTGAATTTTATTTATGTATATATAACTAAAATTTTAAAGATGTATGTAAAATTTACAAAAAGGGAGTTATCTCGAAATTCACTATAATTGTTTGTTTTTTCGTCTCAAAATATTTAAATGAACTATTAAACTGAATTAAAAAAAAAAAAATCCAGAAATATAGTTTATATAATTCGAATCAAAATAAACAGATAGTAACATTGACCAAGGATTTTTGGAAACTGAAAATAATAATTCATGATGAAAGATCGTTGGTATCAACAACAACGATAAAAATAAAATAAAATAGCTACATGAATAAAAACAAAACAAAAAAGATACATCATTTTAGTTTTTTTTTAGCACTGATGAAGCTCTCCAAAGTAGATGAAACTTTGACTCACAATAAATAGTATATTTACTGTTTGAGTGATTTTCACTGCACCCGGGCATAGTCCTTTCATAAATTTAAATAATTCCTGATATTTTCTGACTGATTTTTTATTTTTTTTGTTTATAATGTTCAACGAAGAGAGTATAGGGTGTTTTTTTCTTCTTAGCTCCCTGGGTGCGTGAGTGTGATGCCATGATGAAAACGGGATGAGGATAGCCTCTTTTTCTGCATTAGTAGTGCATTTCTGAAGGCTGTTAAAAAAATTGATGTTTCTCCTTCATATGAATTCTGTAACAGGCGGTGAGGATAGGAAAAGCTGAATGTGACTGATAATGGGTCACCAGTCCGAGATGCGTTGAGATAATAAGTTACAGTAATTTGTTAATGAGACGCAATCAACAGGTCAAACCTTAGACCCACTATCAGTTTGTAAACTAGGTCGTAGTTCAGTGTAGTTAGTAATAATCACCAATATTTATAATAAGTAACACTTACATATCAAATAACATTAAAAAAAAAAAATTGTAAAATAAACAAAAATGTGGTTTATAAAATCATTTTACGTATTTTGTCCGTTTTAGCATATAAATACTCCCCATAATTTGATTTCACTAAACCCCAACGTAGCAAATCTAATGTTATGATCGAAAAACATACACCAGGTAAATTCAGTTTAAACACAAAGTTGAGTTAACTTTATGTATGTAATATTACGCAATCAAAACTTGATTTTATTGATTTTGATTTTGATTAAAATGTCCACATATGGAAAACTCCACATAAGTATAAACGCACAGTTGATAAAATAAATAAATTTATTGAAAAATAATTAATGGTTTTCATAAAACTCTCCAAAAAAAATTGAAATGTTGTACATGTTTTCTTCTTAATGATTGTTACAAGCAACTGACAGAAATCGACTGACTTTCGGTTGAACTTAATGGGAATGGGTCAATGTCGAAGTCAAAAGTATTTATTTCGTTTTCTACATAAAGACAATATATTTTGGAAATTTGTTAAAAAATATCTTTGGTACCATATCTTATAGAGAGCTCAATTTTTTATAAAAATGTTGATCTGTAACAGCTATTAAAAAAGAGAAAATTAAAATTTTGAAATATTAAGCTAGATAGCTTATCTAACCTAAAGCTAATATTAACATAACAACAGTAATTCTCGTAGATTTTGTTTTCAAAGGATAAATCATTATGGATGAAATGTACTTAGCAATAGAAATATACAGAAAAAAAAGAAGAAAATTAGGAGATAAAAATAATAAAGGCGAATAAAAGTAATGAAGCAATAGTGACCGATGAACTTGCAAAGACAATTTAAAAACTATTTTACTAACTTTCAATGATAATGCGATAATTTTACCAATATTTAGAAAATATCTTATGAGCTGTTTTTCTCCAGACTTTTTTCGGCACAGTACTCTTCTTGGTCTTAATACATATTCGTAAAGCCCTTCAACGAACTAAAAAAGTATAAAAATGTCCCTAATATCATCCTTTAAGCGTTTGAGTATGTAAACAAAAGTGCAAAATAAACGTAGGAGTGCACACTATATTTGCTATTTTAGTTTTAATTTGATTACATTACAAATAAACTCATTCACAAAGACCTTAACATCCCATTCGTTGCAGATTTGATCCAAAACAGATATGCGTCTTTTCATTCCAAACTCCTTAACCATCCCAACCCATTAATTCTTAATCTTTCATCCTTAACAATCCCTGATAATCCTCCGAGGCGTCTGAAAAGAAGGTGGCCACGGGACCTTCTAATTTAAATTAATGTTTGAAGTACCACCAATGGGTGGTTCCTTCCCAAGATTTTCAAGTGTATATGAAACATACAACATATTTACCTATTGTATTATTTTGTACAGTTGTAAATTACATTAAATAAATAAAAAAAAAGTTTTAATTTGCGGTTTGTAATATTTTGAGAAATTTGCATTTGCTTACGGCTCCCATGGAATACAATTAGAGCACCCAAAATGCCTCAGCAGCCACTTTGGGAACCGCTGGACAATTGATATTGTATATTCGTCGGATGCACTTAGGAGTTCTGAGATGGCTCATCTGCATAATTGACATGCCATTACAACCCCACCTGAGGGAAGCTTCATACTACTAATTCGATATGGCCAATTTATCGAAATTAATAGTAATATCTATTTAAATTTTTGATGTAACGTTATGGTAGCAAATGCGTAGTTTGAATTCTCAATCCTACTTTATTATTATTATTAACTAGCAGGTAGTTACATACCAAGAAGTTAATTTATACCAGTTATTTTACTTTGCTAGCGCACCAATCACATGTTAAACCAAATATCATGAATACCCCTAATATAATATTGTAATAAATAGAATAATGTTTTCATAATTGACCTCTATCCATATATTAGTATTATTATTATGAGATTTATGGCATGGGGAGGTGAGCGACCCCTGTGTATAACACATAGTCCTGTTCCTCCAGGTTAGGGGTTTCACATATGGATAATAACCCTCTCCCTTAAAAAAGGAATTATTACGAAACCCAAAGCCTCGGAAAATTGGACTGTCTCATGGTAACGACCTCGGCTTTGTATTACGAACTACATACAGGACCTTGGAATATTCGGAGCTTATACACACCAGTGTCCCCCCGAACGATAGTGAATGAAGTAAAATGGTACATAATACAGGTAACAGCTTTACAGGAGGTAAGATGGCCGAAGGATGGTGAAACCACATTCGCAGCAATGAATGCCAGTATAGTAGGCAAGATGCCCTGGGAGGCCAAAAACCAGATGGGGTGACAGAATCAACTAAGATGCGAAAGAGCTGTACGCAGAAACTGGAAAGCAGTATGCCAAGATAGGGAGGAGTGGAGAAGGCTGGTTCGAGCGGACAAAAATCTCCAAGGTCTATAGAGCCAACCGAAAAAAACATAAAACAAAGATTTATGATAAAAATTAAACACATGAAATATTGTATGTAAAGGAACCCACTGATGGCGGTCCTGTGTATCAATAACTGAGAACTTTGAAGAAATTTAACTTACCATTTTTTTTAGTAGCAGTTTTAAACCTTCAAATATTGAATTAGCAAAAAATGATATTTTTAAGAAATTTGTAGATACTCTGGTTCATTAAATCGTGCCCGAATGCTACACCTACCTTTGTATACTTTTTTGATACCATCTTCATACCATATTGTAGGATGGTGTAATTGGGCTAAATAATGCATAAAAAATAATATGTATTTCTACAGCACATTTTAATCCCATTTTAAGAACAAGTCGAAGAGGGTTTTAAAAAATGTCGTTCAAACTAGTCATTGAGCTAATTCTTTGTTTTCACTTTTTCTCAATTCTTGTAAATATAATGTATTTTATGAAAATATCATTAAATGAAGAATTTTATTGGTATGTTGAAGCAAACTGTGAAGATTTGGTTGATTTGTATTCTAATATATCTCCACACTCCTTTCCTACATACAACTATTTCACAGGTGTGAATACAGTCTTGTAAAATCCGCAAAACAGCAGTGCCAGTGATAGGAGAGGCGACATCCAGTCAACGCAGTGACGACACGCTGTAATGTCTTCAACCTTGCTCTATGCTAATGAAGTTACGAACGCAGACTATTCCAGTGAGTTATAGCATCTTGTACTCCAAAGGACGCGTTTCTTGGAGAAGTATCACCTCTTCAAGCAGAAATTTATTTAACTAAATTCCCAATAAAGAATATGATTGACCTAAACAACTATTAAAGCTGGCAATACGCACATAAATCTTTATCTAAGAAAACAAAATAAATCATGCTAACTGTTTTCATGCACATGGGTCCGTAAACAAGCAATACATACCGTAAATTAATAAAATGATATTTTAATATGAAGTCTTATAGTTTTTCCTTAACTCAAACAAGTGAAAAAAAAAACATTCCAATATATACGATAAACAACTACCACGGATAAAACTACTGATAATAAAGAAACTTTTGGGAGCTACATGGGAATCGCGGGCAACGAGCTAGTATACTTGGCCGCCAAATAACCATTCTCCCAGGCCAAGGTGTTCTGACTCCTCAAGAAGTAACTTTTCCTCTGATGAAGGAAATATCATGGTTGAAAGCTAAAAAACAAACAATAAAATCATGGATCACGTCAAATCATTGCAATAACAAATCGCAGTAACTAGATTGAGAGAAGAACAAATCAGACTTATTCATACCTGACAAACCAACAGTCACAATCGAAAAACATCATCGATTCAGGATTTTATAACATAGTCGTTTTTCGTCTACCAACTAACAAACCACGATACTTAAAATTCCGACAAAGACAGTGTTCGATTACAGTTTGATGACCTGGTTATCAAATTGCCAAAACAGACTTCCTGATTCAAGGGCGGACCCAGGATACCAAAACTAGGGGAGAGGGTGGAGCAATCAGGTTGTGACATTTCAGGACGGAAAAGGCGAATGAAACCAAAGGTTTTTGAAATAATAATTTTTCTTACTTTTAGGGGAGCAGATGTAAGATTTTTCTTTGGATTAGTGACCTCTACAGATTTTCTTCTTCGCTCCATAATATCATGTTAATCACACTGTCAAAAATCTTGAGCATAATTAAAAAGTTCACATTTTTTCTGCTTTAATTAATTACTTGACCCACCTGAACTCCTCGAATACTTTAATCATTTCATTAAAAAAAAAAAATCAGATCATCCTAAAATTTACTATTTCTGGATAGTAAATTTTTTTCTATTTATAAATACTCAGGACTAAAAAAATAGTCTTGTTCAGTACAGTAAAATTCAACCAAGAGCTCGTATTGTTATAAGTAGCGATTATTATATAATCGCAATCCTGGTCTTGTATGACCGATTAAAGATCTTTGAAATTTTCTTTTGTTAATTGTGGCACATATCGTTACAATGTCATACTGGTTTAACTAAAATTAAAAAAAAAATAGAGAATTTTGTTTGAATTATGATTGCATATCTAAGGCATACATAATTTATAATTTTGATAAACGTCTATTGCTCATTTTATATTTTCATTTAGTGACGTCACTCATTTAGTCTTTTTGGTATTGCGAAGGAAATCACATTAAAATGCAGAAAAAAACCCAAAAAAAAAAAAAAACCTCTAGGGAGTAAAATTTGCACATACGCTGCATTAGCTTCACACCAGGATCTCATTTTGTTAAATATTTTATTATGCTAACTTTTATTTAATTTTCTGTGTTAATTATTAATTTAGTATTTTTCTAGACTGCTCTATTAATCATTATTATTATTCATCAAAATTATTTTTTTATCATTATTTCCGTGTAATTTTTATAATACTATTTATTCAATTAATTGAACTATATTTTATTTATTTGTTTTGCCGGGTAAATTTTTTTATTAATATTTCATAATTCTCTATTTTTTCATTTAATACTTGTTTGTACATTAATTTAAATATTTAATCGATGAAATTCCTAATTCATCCTTAGTGAAATTTCAAATTTCGAGATTTAATTTTTTTTTTTCTTGCTGAGCAGTGAAAGTTTAGTCAGATATGAGAATAGTACGGTGTCCTTCCTTATTTTAGAATATGATTTCAGATCTATTCTGATACAAGAATGCATAAAGGTCAATTGAAACTAAGAAAAAAATTGTTACGAATTATATCTAATATCTACAAGGTAATCAAATTTTTAATTACAGTAGCAGGATAATGGAAATAGTAACAAGAATGAAAATAAGCTAAATTAATTTATTAAAATATAATTATAATTAATATTCAAATATTCATTATTATATCAACATCCGCTGTTACATATAATTACTTTAACCATATAACCATCTTCATAATAACCATCGTATCAAATAATAAAAATTAATTTAGTTAATAAATCAAAATCTTTTAAAAATAAAAATCCCTGATAATCCTCCGAGGCGTCTGAAAAGAAGGTGGCCACGGGACCTTCTAATTTAAATTAATGTTTGAAGTACCACCAATGGGTGGTTCCTTCCCAAGATTTTCAAGTGTATAT
>NW_027108945.1:236509-249960 GCF_000696795.3 Halyomorpha halys
TATTTTAAATATAATTTAAATATTTTAATATCATAACTACGATCTACATAAAATAGATCCTATTTATAAAATAGAGACCTTTTTTTCCTCAATCAAGAATACGCATTTTATATAATTTATCTACCATACCCGGATTCGGGTCATTGGAGTAATAAGTACAGTGTCTGAACACTGAGCTACCCCGTTATATACTAATTATGTGTATTTTTTTAAACTGAAAAAGGTACACATACATTGTTTCAGGTTGAAGATGAGCTGATAAGCTTGGAATGTTCCATTATAATTATAATTTAAGAAGTTTAGGATTGTATTTTATCCTCGATATAATAAAATTAGTATACTTTTATTCCTTATTTCTCCGTGCTTTATTCCCATATATTCTCTACAGCCATCTAGTTTTATGTCTCCACGTGGAGTGTCCTAACAACGTTAACGTCCTTTATTCATATCAGTCAAGTGTGAATGTCAAGTAAATTTTTATCGTTTCCATCATCCTCATTTATAAGCCATGAACATAGCTCGAAATATTTTCTGATTTTGTGGATTCTAATTGTGTCATATCGATACATAATATTAACAACTCTTTTAGATGATAAACGCTATCAAGATATAATCCATCATGGTGAGCTTAGTATAACAGAAAGGTCTTCTACTAGCGCAAACATAAGATAAAGCCACTATCATCGGTTGTTGTATTTTCGAAATTCAATAATTATTATTCAGTATTACCATCAATCATATTACAACTAAGCAAACAGATTAGGTATTTAGTACGGGAAATGAAGTACCAAAAAGGTTCTCCCTCCCACCCTGCCACCAGAAAAAAAAAAAAAAATGGTCCGTAAATGAGACTTTTTAAAAATATTTCATTTAGTATGAAATGGAAGAATCAAAAGAACCCGTCAAAATGAACATCATGAAAGGATGTTTGACCTAGATATACTTGAAAATTTTAATGTATTTCGAGAAAATGTTTTTTTCCAGATAACCCAAAAGCGGCCTTAACAACGGCTATATCGACGTTGGTCTAAAATAAAATATATAACACACATTTCGTCGATTTGTTTCTATTAAATGTTTATCTTTGGAAAATACTTAGTTTTCGCCATATAATCTTCAACCTGAAAATAATTTTTAAAAAAATTTTTAATGTCTTGCTTTTTTTTGGATGGTAATTAAGTTTCCTACAAAACAAAAAAAAATTAGATCCATTACTAATATTGATATTGAATTTTTAAAAGTATAATCATGTTTAAAAAGGGATTTAAGCATAGTTTCCTATTTTAACCAGTCCATTTTTTTGTCAGTTTTTTGGAATAACTCGGAAATTATACGTACCTTCTAAGCTATTCAATAGCTTTCGGAACAACCAAATAAGCACCAAATCCTAGATAGTTGTATTTTCAGCTGAGATCTTGATTGGACCAATATTAATGAAGATATGGACGGTACTAACTTCAATTTGAGTCTAAACAGATATATGTACGTCTCACATTTCCAAAGAAATCATTTTTTAAAAATCAACATTTTTTCCGTTAGAACAACATGTGATTTTCTTAAGGGTTCAATGCACCAGTAATTCGTTTATAATCGTTGGAGTAACAGTTTTCACGTTTTTTTTTTATTCAGAATATTATCAAAAATTTTTTTTTTGTAATTTGGGTAGCTCCAGGAATTCATTGGTGTTTTTTAAAAATCAATGTATTTTATGTTATAAAAAGAAACATTTTTTTCCATATTTCTATTTTGGGTGTTGTTTGTTTTTTTTAATTTTCCTAAAAAAAAGGAAATAGGGCGGGAATTTTTGTTTAGCATCCTCGAAAAAATAAAAGTGCTAAGCATCAAGAATTTATTAAAAAAAAAATTATATTGTGAGTAGAATAACTTGACAGATGTAAATAATTATTTTACTCCTTTATTCTTAATCGGTTCAAATGATAATGGACTAGAGGTATTACAATTATAGCAAGTTAAATAATATAAAACAATTCAAGAACTCCCTCTATTCAATTTCATAACTAATATTTCTTTAAACTTTTCAGCTAAAAGAAAAAATATCTCATCTTTGACCCAATCAAGATATTTTCAGTTTGGGCACATAAGAATCTTCGTTACGAACTGATCCGTTGCTAGCACGTCAGAATAGGCCACGAAAAAGCTGTGTGTACTGAAAATTTATTTTGTGAAATTTTTCAGTTATAAACTTTTTTAGAGCAATGGTTTCAATTATCTGAGTAATAATAGAAACTTTGGAACCCGTGAGCAGCAATAAATTGATTTGATTTCTTTTTCTCTCTTTTTTATTTATGTACTTAATTTCAAACTATTTAACAGTATTAAAATTTATATATAAAAAAAAGTGTTTTTACGGCCCACCTTAATAAATATATACAATAATATAATATATTATATATAACATATTATTTATAAATGTAAATATACACATTTTTTTTTGTTATATTAATTAAACTCGCCATACTAAGGTAAAGTTAAAAGGTCTTCATTAATATCGGCTAGCTCTTATCCTCTATAACAGTCTGATAGGGCTTAAGTAACGAATATTATATAATATAAAATAATAATATAACTACGCACTTAACTGCACCAGATTTATAATTTTTAATGCGTATTGAATTAGAGCTACTTTAGAATAACGTTTTAGAGATTTTAACTTTCTTTCTTAACTATTTTTGACATTTGTTTTTAAGGTCTAGCGCACCTCTACATCCAGTAGAAATTGGATTACAGGGTTGAAATTATATTTATAGAAAAGCCTACAGGAATTCCATCTTTTTTCTTCCTCACTCCATCTTCGCGGTATTTTGTAAGCATAAATGGAACAATTACCACCAATCACATGAAGAGAAAATATGGTTCTACTGCTCATTTTATCCTGTTTTTATTTTTGTTAAATAAGGAATTTATCAGGTTGTAGTAGGGATGGACTTTATCATCTCCCATGTTAACATATGGTTAACATTTGCCTAACACAATATTATCTTATCTTTCGTTCTCAATATCTGCAAATATTGGCAGCGGGGGGGGGGGGAAGTGGAAGTCAGGAAGAGGTTTGTAAATAAAGTGCGTCATTTTTTTTTTTTTCAATCCTGTCTGGGCCTATTAAATCTCCTGTTGACATATGCTTTCTGGGTCCACTCCATAATTGCTTATTGGGTCCAGGATAAATTTACTGGCATGTATGTAAAGATTTTATACTTGTAACCTCAGATACCTAATAGGCTGTCCGATTAATGATGTTAAGATTGTATTGAATTGCATGACTTAATTTCGTTTTATTTTGTAAATACAAGTTAAATCTAAAACGATGATGGAATATAATAAATTTCTTAATATATAAGATTAAAATTTTTATTGATGACTATTAGTAATATTGTTTAATTTGATTTATGAAATTTTACATGGTTCTAATTGGCATATTATACAAATGGTCATCATGATATTATTCTTTTATTCTCGGAATTCATTTTATATAGTATTGTACGTGCTACCAAATAAATAATACACGAACCAACGTTTATCAAGCTATTTTAATTTTATTCCCAGTTATATTAATTATAGGATACTTGAGACATTAATGAAATGTCTTCCTTACCACATGGGGCGAATTTATAACCAGAAGTGATGCAATAAAACATTTAAGTAATACTGCGAGAAAATTGCGAATTAGGTAGTAAGTTTTTGTTTTTGGGATACAAACAAATCAAATAGATTTATATCTTCCTGTCAAGTTTGGGTTCTAAACTTTGCACTTCTACATTTAAATTGTGATAAATATATATATTATTTAGTAAGTTCAAATTAAATAATAGTTTACGTTTGTAAAGTTCTTGCGAAGGCAGTATAATTGTCAAATTTAATAAAATACCTGAAAAATTCAATAGTCCACGCTTTTCACCAGGAGTTTTTTATTGGAGTTTTGATAATTCGGGGCTTTCTTGTTTTGAGATTACTGAACATGTTTTTTTTCTCCAGAAATATAAAACAAATCAATCTGTTTTCATTTATTAATTACTATTACATGAAACAAAAAACTTTTTTTTTTTAAAAAACAACCTGTACTAAAATAAACAGTAAATATTCAAAACGTTTATACTCTGTATTTTTTTTCGTCCCGGGACTCGTTAAGAAGCCACCACTATTATTTTGGATATTTCGGATAAGTCCTGAAAATCTTTAGATATTTTTGGGTTTACCGATTGTAAATTTCAACTTTACTACCCTAAGAATTTTTTTCAAATGTATAAAAGAATCAATTAAAAAGACACTTTCAAATTTTTTATTTTAATTTATTTATTGATATTTATAGCTGTATTAAAAATATATACAACCTTTGAAATGTATTGAATGGGATTGAAATGTAAAGGTAATAAAAGAAATAATATATATAAATTTGATGTTAGTTATACAATGAAATGTGGAAAATCTACCTATTAATTGAACTCCAATAACATTTGTTGAGAAGATCTCGAGACCATCTTCTTTTCTGATGCCTAGGAAGCCCTTCAATTGTCAGGTAATGAAGAAGCCAGGTTAGAAACAAGTTGGTTTGGGTAGTTAGGAAGTTTGCCATGGAAGGATTGGTATCTGGTTCGGGTCAAATTGGCGACATATGGAACATTGAAGTCCTGATGGATTACTTGATTTGTGATAAAGTAAGGGGCATTGAGGATTTTTGATTTTAAGGTTTGTATACGATGATTTAGTGGAGCCCCAAAGTCCAGATTAGTGAATTAGTAGGAATTTTAGACCTTTAGTCTAGTGTTGTAATAGTCGGAATCGACGAGCAGTTTCTTGTATTTTCAGTCTTAATTACTTTAAAGAGCATTTTTGGAGTTTGTTTTTCTATTTCCGGAACAAAATTGAGGTGACTTAAATTTGAGTTTAGCATCCTAAAATGCATGGTACAGCAAAATACCAAAGCATTCCAGATAAAAACCCCATTTCACAATTTACCTGGTATTTTATTAAATTTGATGATTACTGGACGATCAGAATAATTTGTAAATGTAAACCATTATTTTTCTAATTCTCAATTGGATCAAATAACAATCAACTGTAGGCATTACATTCATAATGTGGATAGTCAAATAATTTATATTTGTACCAATACAAATTGGTTAAAATGCGATAGGTACATATGGATAGAATTGATTTCTTTTTTACTCCTTTTTTTTCTCTCTACATCTTTGCTGTATTTACAAAAAAAAAAAAGTTTTTTTCTAGTATAGACGCTCTAATAAATTATTTTTTAAGGTTCGAGATCTACGTATATATTCCGGCTACTATATTAGGGTTCAGATTACATCGTGAGATATTACGAGTATTAAACGCATTCCAAGATGAATATTGCAGTTACAACATAGTGTTACATGATAGAGGCTATACTGAAGTGAAGGTGTACCATCAGCCTATCCAAGGAACCATGAAACGTACCCAGGATCGGAAAATCCTCAGCAGCCATATTTAAATATAGGTCTATTGTATTTAGGTTTTGAACAGGAGCCAGAGACAACAGGCACTATATTGGCTAAAACTTATTTCAATGTATGGAACTCGGTATTAAAAATTATGCTGTTTAGGAATTTATTGTTCCTTTTAAAATAAATAAATAAACTTGTGTGTTTATAAAAAAAAAGTAGTTTAAACAAACATTTAAAGTAAACAGAAGAAGGCTATGAATGCAGTCGGTGAGGGGAATGGTTAATTTTAGACAGAGGGCTCTAGCAGTACCCAGGGGATTCAGCTACAATTTTAGATAGATTTTTTATATTATGGAACTTTGGATCTGTTAGTTGATTAGTTTATTAATTAGTATATTGTTAATATTTATTTGACGTATAATTAATTAGTAAATTAGAAACATTTTTTTACACAGGCTCCGGCTAAAATTACCAGTAATCATAAGTTTCATTATATATAAGTTGTACATTATGATAAGTCTAATTAAAACTATCCCACCAATAATATACGTTTTGCATACTACAAAGATTTTAATCCATCAGATCATCGATTGATTACTAACCAATTACCAGTCCGAAAATTTAGACATCATCAATTATACAACAGAAAAATCAAATTACTGGTTCTAAAATTGGAATAATAATTGTTAAGCGTTCGGTTGCAAACTAAATGCCAATTTAGAACATCTCACGTCAACAGGTCAAGCTCATTTATTTTCGAATCTTAAAGTAAAAAAAATACTACTTTTGTTTTAGTTTCATTGTTAAATCACAAATATCATATTTGCTCTACTGTTTGTTGAATACAAAATCATATGGCGTTAATTCGAAATCATCACGTTTTCCATAAAGAAAGTAAAATTATGAACAATTTAAATACTTAATGAAATAAGAAATATTGATAAACAGTGAAGATATAGAGAAAAATACTAATTTTAACAAATATGAGGGTGGAGGGAAGTAAACGCTCATACATCAATTTGCTTATCACAAATGTTTAAAAAAAAAACCCAATGTACTATAAAATAAAGTAGGTACAAGTTTAGCATTCACGAAGATTTATGAGTATGATAACTTTATCTCCTACTGTTTCTTTATGTTGATGATTTTTGATATTTTTTTTTATGCTATGAATTCTAAAAATTACCATTTCATTGCAGGTACTTTCAAACATAACACCTGAAATACACCATACGCTTTCACTAAATGTTTATTTTCAAAAGTTTTAACGTCACATTGGTTCATTGGTATGAGAAAATCAGGGGAGAACTAGGTGATCTTTCAGGAAAAGGTGCTAAAGAATCACCAGCTGAAATAGTCTGGCTTCAGGTCAGGAGAGGACGCTAATAATTAATTAACAATCAAAATCAACAATTTTATCAATATAGTCGACAATAATTAATTAACAAACAGGATCAAAATTAGAAAAAAAATTACCTCTTTAAATTTGCAACCATGATTGAAACATAATTTTTTTAAAATACGCCACTTTGATATAGCGCTGACTATATATCGAAACAAAATCAGCTCCATCAAGTTATTTCACAAGTTCTACCACATGTTAATAAGTTCATTCAAGGCAGCCAATAAGCCCCACCTACAAGAAATATTTTCTTTACGACAATACCAAACTTCGTTTTCGAAATAGTTTTCGATGGCCTCAGTTCGTCTTCATACATAGGTTAATTTTTAATATGATATATACGTATATAATCCATTCGGTGTTTACATTAACCACATCAGATTCGCTCGGGTTGTTTCTACTTTAATGAAAGGTAAACAACTTAATTTTTATAAATTAGAGGACAGTTTTGTAAATATGGGAGAGAAACCAAGATTAATAAATCTATAAGAACCAACAGTATAATCCATTCGGTTTTTACATTAACCACATCAGATTCGCTCGGGTTGTTACTACTTTAATGAAAGTTAAACAACTTAATTTTTATAAATTAGAGGACAGTTTTATAAATATGGGAGAGAAACCAAGATTAATAAATCTATAAAAACCAACAATATTTTTTTAAATAATATAATTATCTAATATAACACCACTTCTGTGGGTTGGAGAAATTTACGATTCCCCTTTTTTGAAAAGAAAATAATCCTTAAATAGATAATTTTACTTACTTATGCTTTAATTAGCTATTCCTAATAAAAACTTATAATTTTTTTTTAACTTAAAATGGATATTATTGTTAGTCGAAGCCAATGACCGCTGTGTATTTCAAAGTTACCACGACACGGAAGGCTTTCGGGGGCCTATGTTTGGATTACGGAGGTTTAGTTTAAGGATCGTTTACTTTTAGTGCTCTGACTCCAGAATAACATCTCCACTCCTTTGTGACATCTAAAATGCTTCTCGTTGATCATGGTTTTCTTTTTAGGGAAGTGATTGAAAATTTTCAATTGAGTTTTAAGTTGCATATTGTCAATATCGCATTCACCGATTTTAATTAAATTTTAAGGGATTGTGCGGGCTGGTTCCTTGTTAGTTTCATCTTGGTTTTATCATATTCCACCCTTTATATCTATATTCGCTTTCGTATGCGTAAACGAATTTTTCCACAATATACTTATATTTCAAAAACGGCACTGATTTGGTAATGATTTCACGAAAAGCTGGGGATTAGGATTGGACATGGTCTTGATAAATGCATTTTCATCAATGATGATAAAAAGATACGCATTTTCCTCGGCTCACTTACAGTGGCTCCTAAGCTTTGGCCTAAATTTGGTGGAAAATTGAAACTTAGTGTGTATATAGTTTATATACTCTCAACTTCATCAGGTTCCGTCAGCCACTCTCATAATTATTATTCGCTTATTTCAGCAAAAAACTAGTCTCGACAACAATTGCAAATTTAATTACTCAATGACAAATTATTAACCTTGAAAAATAGGTTATTTCCTGTAATTATGCAGAAAAACCATAAATTCTATAAAAATAAAACATCAAAACCGAAAATAAGTCAATCAAGAAGAAAAGAAAAAATATTAATAGAAATACTGGAAGATTATTGATTGACCGTGTGTGAAGATGAAAGGAATATGGTCCGGGTGCGGTCAAGAAAAACTCAAATAGTAGAAATATACTAATTTAATGAGCCAACGTTTCGTTCTAGAAGCCCTGCAACGTGGGGCGAAACGTTGGCTCATTAAATTAGTATATTTCTACTATTTGAGTTTTTCTTGACCGCACCCGGACCATATTCCTTTCATTAATAGAAATAGTGAGTAAGTTATACTGACCCATATACCTAACTGTATTTTTTTAAATTTTATAATAATGCCATTTAACTTTAATAGTTTATGAAAAATATATATTTTTTACATATTTAAAAATACATATTATAATAATAACACAAAGTACAAATGCTTCATTTTACTCTCAACTGTTTATTTTAATTATCCAACGTTTCGGCCATTATAAAGGAGACAGCCTCAATTATTGACAAATCACAATTCACATAAAAAAATGTCTTTCATTTGCAGTTTAATTGCCCAAGTACTATAATAAAACATGGAATCTCAATATAAAAACTATTATTTAAATTTTATTTTTATTTTTTACAAAACACTTCAACAATACATTTATAAGTTGAGAATTGAAGGGCTTAGTGCTTATTGCATCAATCGGGCGGCAACTTTGGCCTTCACAGGAATTTTTTTTCAATTTTAAGTACGAATTCATTTGTCATGTTGACGGCTTGGAGATGAAAGTGTTCAAAAATCGATTTTCTTAAGATAGTTCAAGATAAAAACACAAAAAATGACCAAATGAACGCAAATGATTGATTTGATTTCTTGATATGTTATTTGGGTTTGGACTGACATTAAAAATTAAAACTAGTGAGTAACCTTGGCAGAAGACTTATTATTTTATTCAAGAAGATACATAGAATGTTCGTTAATTTTTCATTCTATGTTCAATATGTATGGAAATTATCATATCTCAACGGCAGATATCTAATTTATTTATTGAAAAGTATTACAATCTTCCACAACCTTAGTCAATAAGTAAGTGATCATTTATCACGTTCATACCAAAATAATAAATAAAAAAAAAACATATATAAATAAATAAAATCTCTATATGTATCTAAACAAAAAATAAATAAAATGGAAATAAGCAAACTATGTACATAAAGAAATAATGATGAAATAAAATGTTAAACTAATATAACAATAAAATTAAAACACTATTATGCACAATATTTACACTCTCGATCTGAGGATCACGAGACCACTCAATCTCCACGCTTGAGAGGGGTGGAGCAGGGGTCTTCGAGATCCCAGCGCATCCCTCTCACCTCATCACTGGTAATGGGCCAGTGGAGGCTGAGTAAGAGCGCTAAAGCCACAAACACTTAAATCTAATCTATTATTACTCAATATATTTACTTCCATGTTGTTTACCATGATCTTCTTCGTAAGAGTAGCAGTATCGAGGATAGGATCATCAGAATAAATTCATTATGAAATGGAAAAATTATATGTTTTTCCATAAAAGCATAATGTTTTTCGTGCACCTGATAGAAATTAAGTTTCATCGTCGTCTATGAAGATTCCAAACTTCGATTTTAGATGTCATATTACAGTAATAATGTCATAATCTGGACTAAGATGAAATTTTTTTGCAATTCATTTAGGTATGCCTGAGCCCATATTGTGCTTAAGAACTGATAAAATTATGAAGATTTCAATCATAAACATACCCTTTTCAGAAAAAAGGCAGTTATTTTACCCCAATAATTGATTACTTTTATGAAAGCTATGAATAATTGCTAGGAAAAATTTATGAGTCTACCAAGTAAAGGTAGGGAGATTAAAAAATGGATGTTTCAAAAAGTTAAAAAAAAAAAAACTATTCTTCATTCGGAGCTCTCTATATCTTTAAAACTACCAACAACACTAGAAAATCCAAGAGAACATCATTTAATTTATAAATGATACTTTTTCATTTTACTCTACTTAAAATTAGAGTAAATTTGCTATGAGCCCTAATAGAGTTATTTACGTTCAAAAGTTCCCAAGATATAGTTTTTTAAATTGCATCATTTCAAAAAGAGTGCTATTAAAAATTAGTAGTTTCTGAATTTATTAAAAAAAAACAAACTATATTTTGAAAACCATTGAACATACAGATGTCTATTAGCCCTCAATTTGAAGCTAGTTTAATGTACTAAAAAATAGTTTATTACATTTATCTTGGTATGATTAATAGTTTTTTTGATATTTTCAAACATTTTATCCAAACTACCAAAGATTAACATTTCGTGAATTTATTTTGGGAAATATCATAAAAACTACGTTCATAATACTACTGTGTATATATTTTATACAGTAAAACAAGTACAATACGGTAAGTTAAAGTAAAAACTACAAAAAATATGATATTTGTCTCCTGTATCATTGAAACTATGCAGTTTCCCAACATCGACCTACCTACTGATTCTTAATTGATTTCTAGTGGTAGAAATCAATATTTTGTGAATTTATGAAAACTACTGCTCCAACGAAGATAAAAGCCATAAACTGTTTTATTGTACATTAACTAGCTTTAATTTGAGTGCTAATAGACATCAGTACGTCGAATGGTTTTTGAGATATAGTTTTCTCAAAATTAATTCATTAATTACTGATTTTTAGTGCATTATTTATGAAAAGTTGCGATTTAAAAAGCTATATCTAGGAAACTATTGAATGTAAATAGCTCTATTAGGGCTAATGCTAGCTCATAGCTAATTTATTCTACTTTAAATGATGTTTTCTTAGGTTTTCTAGTGCTGTTGTTGTTTTAAAAAAATAGAGCTCGGAATGAAAAATTAATGTTTTTTGAAACTCCAGCCATTTTCATTCCCCTTAATATCAATATTAATTATTTAATATCAATTATATATAGTTTTCATTAAGATTAATAAAAAAAGTGCAAGTGTTTTGTTTTCTGGACTATGATGAGATTTTTTTGCAATTTACATAGGTATGCCTGAGCCCATACTGTGCTTAAGAACTGATAAAATTATAAAACTATCAATCATAAACATTCCCTTTTCATAATAATCTGATTCATACTAATTCAAATAATATTTAATATACATTATACATGAATATAATACATGTTTTTTTTTTATTAAGATCCAGCACTTTCTCAAGAAAAGCAATATATACTTTTTGAAATAAATTTATACATAAATAATATTAACTTCCAGATCAAATAAATCTAAACGTATGATTATATGACAATATTTAATAATTTTTAATTTATTGTTATTATAATAAAAATGAACATTACAGTAAAAATTACATGACAGTAAAAACATAATATCTGATTTAGTCGTATGTGACATATTTTTGAATCAATATGTATTCAGAAGAATTAGAGGAGCAAGGTCAGAGATTAGCAGGTTTGGCTGAATAGTATTTTTATTATGAAAGGAAAATTGTCTATTTCAAGCTAAGATCGAAAACCTCATGAAATTGTAAAATATTGAAATTAGTGTGGTATGGTATTTGTGACATAATATAAAAAGAAGCTTTGAATATATTTGTACTGAAGGATCTGAAGATGAATCTACAAACACATACTAAGCAAATTAACTTTAAAAAATAAATAGATTTTTTCAGTTAATTTAAAATGCTTAATTTATTTTTTTACGAACTAAAATGTGAAGTTTTGATATTAAAATACACATCTCAAACGGGATTTGAATAACAATTTATTTCGGTATTTAAAGTCCATTTTTGTTTGTCAATAATGAAATGTTATTTTTTTTATTGATTATTGATTAATAATAGCTTTAATATCATATTTAGTTGGTATTAATATCATTAAAAGAAAAATGTATGAAAAATCCAAGCAAATAAAAATTTAGACCACAAAAAAAAAATTTCAATAAATAATTTTATAATAAATAATTCTTGTGTTCCGAGCAATAAAGTTATTAAAACACTACTTGGCATGTAGAAGGGATTCCGATATAAATACTACATTCCGTAGTGACCTATTTAATTTGACTACTCAAAAATATCACATGTTATTTGCTTTCGCTCAATTTTGCTATTGATCGTAGATGACTAAAACATACCGTTAATCTTGGCGTAGATCTCAGCTGTACCAGGTTCACTACTGGGAACCAAGGGATAATTATTTTTAACTTTTTCTCAGTTAAAAACGAGGTCACCCATTGGCTCAACTTACCCTCTGTATGTCTGTCCAGTCTCGTCAGCTAATAAATCTTTTTGATTTACAAACCGTGTATATTTTTTATTCTATTTCTTGTAACCCGAAGTGATTTAAGACGAAGGATTATAGTTTTGGTTTTGTAAAGTTAGTATATTTAATTTTTTAAGTGCTTACTTATCATTTCGTTAATAATTTTTGCAAGGTGTAATTATAAATATAAAAATAGTATTCTGAAAATTAAAACTATTATAATAGTTTTCGAATCCATTGAAAATATTTATAAAGATATTCGCTATTAACTATTAAAATCCATTTTAACAGGAATATTATTTCTCACTTGAGAAGAATATATATATATATATATATATATATTCAATTTTTCAAAAAACTTAATTGAAGATTTTTTTTGAGTGCTCAGATCATAAATTTGGCACTGCCTAAGGTACTGTACTGCTGGAGTACCTGAACTTAAAGTTGGTCTAGTTTTTAATTAAATTTGGAAAAAAAAAAATTCATTTCAAGTTTTCAATGTTTTAAAGTATTTAATGGTCTATTATTTACTTATTTTCGTTACTAAAATATAACATAAATGTGAATTTTTTTAGTAAATAATTTTTACTATAGTTGACTTCAGTTAAACATTTCAAGTTAAACTGGATATATATATCATACAGATTCTTGATTAATCACTTTATCAAATCTTCATAAGTCTCAAAATATTTATGTAATATAGTTAATGCAAATATAAGCTTTTCAGCCGTTTATCCATTTTACATTTAATAACT
>NW_027108945.1:250035-285629 GCF_000696795.3 Halyomorpha halys
ATCTGTATATCATACAGTTAGGTGTACTCACGCCATGACGTGGTGTTTGCCGACCAAAGACCTCCGTTCTGGCAGAGGGTCGTTGCTGTGGTAGTACTGGCATCCGCAGCGAACACTGCTCGAGCTACTCGACCGACTGTGCATATCACACTGGCCCCCACTAGCTCGGCTGGCCTCATCATCATCAACCCCCTCAGCTCTGAGGACTTCCCCAGTTGCCGCGTTCGCGATGGAGTATACTATTCATCGAAATAGATTCCTTTTCGTAATTCGTCTTATATTATTTTTAAAAAATACAATTTCATTTGATTTCTTATTGGTTAAATTAATAATTTAAATTATTTAAAAGCCTTGTCAAATTGTGTAGTAGTGATTTTACAAGGCCCGTTCTTATTGGTTTCCGTTAGATTTCAACAAAAACAACAACAGGGAGAGGATTTAATTTCCATTCAAGATCCCTGTATGAATGGAATCGATCCTTACGAAATCTGAATTGAATCTTACGTCAATAACAAATATTACTGAAGATGGGTTTATAATTAAACTGCATTTAATTATAATATAAATGCTTTCCAGCATATATTAAATTTTATCGACAAGTTTAACAGAGTGGTTCATGGATGTTATTCGTTGTTATGATATTGTACAGAAGAACTATTCCAGATAGTGCACGGACTGGTCAATTTTGTATACCGTAGAATAATTAAACGAGCCCTATTTGCCTATTATTATTTGCCTCCGTTACGAACCTAAATTTTGTAATGAAATTCAAAGGAACCTACCAGGTGACGAAGGAAGCCTCTAGCAGTCGGATTCTGTCTGAGCCCAGGAGGCTATATCAGAAGGGGATCCAAGATATGGCCCTGTGGTGCGAGGACACTCACCTATCAACACGGTGTAAGAGGACTATAAAGCTTTTACGAGGTGTATAAATGTTCAAGTACTCTTTTTATTTAACGATTAAATTTACCCAAAGCATAATTATGTAAGTAATAATGTTAGTAGAGAATAGTCAGTTATTTCGTTCTGTAGAATATCTCCTGCCTGGGGTAGGAAGGGAACGAGATCCCCTGTCTTCCACCTTAATCCTTCCCTGGGTTAACATAAAATTTTCCGTAAGGATTTTTTTCACTCAAATGCAACATTAGCGCAAAAACAGACCTGAAGATACTCATATAAGTAAAAAAGATTAGTTTGCAAAATTAGGTCAGCCAAAATTTAATATTGTTTATGCCAAAACTATACAGATTTTCTACATATCTCAACATTTTTATAGACTATGAACGGTCTAAGGCTCTTATTGAGCAGTGTTACTTTGGATAATACCTGTATTTTAAAAGAAACAAAACCACTGAGAAATGTTACGTGTTTTTATCAAGAATTAGAAAGCTATGAAAATTTGAATGATGGGTTCGGCGGAAACTTTAATAACCACTGGCTATGTCACAGTGAAATGCACTGGTCAGAGTGTACAATTGATGTTGGCAGTTTACGAAGTTTGTCAAGAAACCTACTTAGCAGCTTCAAATCTCTTTTTAGCAGTAATTTTTCCCAAAATGAGGAGGTTCAAAATTAAATGGTATTTTGATGGCTGTCTAATGATAGCATATTTGCTCCATATCTTGTCTTCTTCTATTTAAATCCAATCCAATCCTCTTCACGCAGATCTTTTATTGTAATGCGTTATCAAGGTTTTATTCACAAAAGGATAAATCAGCAACTTATGCACAGTTTTCTCACAAACTATAATTCCTTTATGACTAGGGTTCAAAGTTCTTTGTTTTGAGTTTAAGCTAAAACACTTCACAGCCTGTTGGCACCTTTTTTGGTCCTCAGATCCCATAGGGTCCATGGTTTCCTGTTGGGTGCTTTCAAACTTTTCATTCTGTTTTCCTTTCAGTGATTTAGATACTTAAAAATTAGTTCATTGTTTTTTCTTGCAATATTTTTAACTTGCTTATCAATTCGTCCACCTTTATTTAAGATCGATCTGGCATACTCAAAGAAATTAGCCACTAGCACTGATTTCTCTTCGCTGCCAAAGATGTAAAAATCTTTTTCCATCTCAGACCTTCAAAACATTCCAACTGTTATAACTATTTTGGGACTATCATTCACAATAAGGTCAGCACAACGCTAAATAAGAAAAGATCCGAGATTCCAGAATCCCATTATTCCTTCGTTATTGCTTGCATTCAAAACTTCGCACATGAGAATGCTAAAAATGGTTTCTGAGAAGACTTTCCGTAGTCATATTTAAGACAAGAAATGTAAGACAAACGTTCGTACCACGGATTTACGCCTAGTTCTGGAACAACATGAGGGGGAAAGTTGGGGCCCAGAGTTTACTCACCTGATAGAAAAAAAACTTAATCTACTACCATGCCTTTCAAAGGTTAGATGGTTTTGTTCGAAACTTCTAATATTGGTTTAACGCAATAGAGAAGAAACCGATGAGTCTGGTATTTAAGTTGTTCTATTTTTCTTTTCATGACCAGATATTGTTAAATTTCCCGAAGTTATTTTCTTCTTATTATGTATCTCGGAATATGCAAAAGAATACTGAACGAATTCCACTTTTTAGGCACCCGATGATGAGGGAATGCTTAGCTGATTTACTTAAAAGAGAATTTTGTGAGAGGAAAACCTTGATGACTGGAACGGCCTATGGTTCACCATCGCGAAAGGGTACATTCCACTTTCTTTAGTTTACCACCTACCTGGTGATTTCTAACTTACGAGGAGGATGAGGTTTATCTACAGGTAACCAACCTATTCTAACCAGAGGGGTTTTTCATTCCATATGATCATACCACCAGAAAATAAAAGGCAACCCCCTCCCCTCGACACATTCGAACCGGCGTCGCTGCAGTTACGAGGTTGCTAAGGCGACGCTTCAACTCTCACGGCTACAAACGGCTCCGGGTTTATTTTACCACCGTTGGTTTCCAGTTAGAAGCAATATATTTGCTTCTAAATTACAGGGGTACTCACTAGGACTGCTTTTCCTCATGATCGTTGATCATGAAAAGAACATTTATGTCATATGCCTCGGTTGTGCCGTTCCAAAGAGGGTCTAGCCCATCGCCTTAGGCTGTTTAGTTTACTAGACACTCTGGTTAGTTTACTCGAATCCAGGCTGGGTCATTGACTTTTTTCATAAAGTGGCGGTCCCTCAAAATGAAAAACTTGACCTTGCCCCCCACCATGGTGAGGCAATGTAGGACTTCAATAGGAGTCTTGGGCCAGAAAAAAAGAAATTTTTTACATTGCAAAAATCCTTAAATAGAAATTTCCATAGAAATTGAAACATTAAATTTTTTGTTCAAATGTTTCGCCTTAATTTTCAATTATAAAAATTGAAATAACTTCAACACAATTCTACTAGCCTATATAAAATTTACTAGTGATTTAGGCTCCTATAAAATATACGAAAATACACAATTGGATCTTTCTAAACGAAGTAGAACCGGAAGTATAACTTTGCTAAAATTAGGGGGCATTGGCGAGAAACTTTGGGAACGGATCGAATATTTTATTACCTATTATCATCCAAAAAAGATTCATTGGATTCGGTGTTTCCACGTCTGTAGTTTCAAACTACTAACCCCAAATAATATCAAAAAATATAATTATGTGTTATTCATGATGACCGTAAGCAGTAGACGTAAAAAAAAAAAAAAAAAGTATTACTTACAAAGGAGGATAATTTCAAATAATAAATTTATTATGAATATTTCAGGATACCTCCAGATTATGTATGTATTTTGATTTATCTATTTTAAATAGTCGTTACAGGGAAAATAATTGTAAATAAAAGTTAATACAACGCATATAATCTTAATCATCTTACATGATATAATTTTTTTGTTTATTATTTTATTCTATAAAAATCGACATTTATTTTTTACATAAGTATCGTGTTTATTCAAATTGAACCAGCATTTTCAAAAATTCAAACTGTCCCCCCCCCCTCCACTAGTTTTTAGATCTTGTTGTTTGTGTTATGTTTTTTTGGAATACACCTTTTACTCGTTTCAGCACAATACGATATTTAAAGATAATAATGCACTACAGAAGAAGTAAAAATACTTGTATATTTAATGAAACGGTTGATAAATGATAACAGTTTAGAGTTTTAGAGTTATTGTTACAACATATACCTATGTGTTATTTGCCATGAAAATAACGTACCTAGAAGAGGCGTGCCAAAGTAGAACCCGAAGCCTGGTTTAAAGACAGCTGGCTCAGGCATATATAGCACGCCCGGTGACAGAGGGCGTAGACCCTCAGAGATAAAATGTAGTGATCTAGTGATGTCACTATTTCTAGGATTACTCTACACCTCGCATACCTCAACCGAAATACATTTGCCATGGTAATTTAGCCTAGAAATGCTATGACATGTTTCAGATTTATAATACTTATATTAGACATTTTTGTTGGATACATCTAACATTTTATTACTTTAAATTATACTTACTGTACTTCTTAATAATATAGCATGAAAAATCAGTGTAAAGTATCTGACGAGTAACTCACTACCTCAATCGATTTTGACTGAAGTGATCGTCGAATCAAAAGCGTTGCTATTTACTAAATTATTCCTTTATTATTTAGTAATGAACTAATGACGTTAGCTACTAAAAAAGAAATATTTAGTACAACAGTTTCTGTTCAGAATCGTTAAAATTAGTTATAGTTTAAAGATGCAAAAAAAAAGTCCCTATTATTACATATAAATTCATTATATTCATAAATGTTTATGGGATTTGATGCGTTCAAGTGACTCTGAACATTTAAAACGAAATTGTTTAACAAAAATCTGATTTTCTTTCAAATTTCATACTTGGATTGGCTATAACCTCAGTATTTATGAAATGAAAATCTATCCAAGGGCCGAATTAACCAGGAAGGAGAAGTAGAAAACGCTCGAAGGGCTTAAAACTGAAATCGTTCAAATTATAAAATTTGGTGACTTGTCTGGCTGCCATTAATACTTTATTTATTTGTCACGTTTGTAGGATCAAAGGTCAAGGAGAATAAAAAATTGTTATTCTCCTAGAAAAATAGAAAACAAAATCTTGGAAATAAATCTCTGTTCCTGTGAGTAAATTAACCTTTGAAGTGTTATCTTAAAAATATTTCTAAAATCTCTTTTTCAAAATTTGTCTGTAAAATATTGTACTCAATTTATAATGAGTAGGTTTTTAGTTATATTATGTATAAACTTGAGCAACTTAAGTTAGTCTTTTGTCTTTTGTTTAAAACATATTTTGTAATTGATTGTAGTTGTCCTCCATGCTTAACTGAAGCGGGGAACATTCTTTTTTAAAGGTTATAAAAAGTGAGTTAAGTTGAACAAAATCCCCTATGTAAGCTCATATGAAACGAATATGGAATTTAATTTATTTTAAAAAATTTATTAATTAAATTGTATGCAGAACGAAGAATTACAAAAAATTGGTTGCTTTTGAGACAATATTTTAGCCGTTTAGAATCTTCATATCCTGTTTAGTCTATGGTCTACGAATTTACTATGTAAATGTGTTTTCCCAATCAACTATGGATATTATTAAAATGTATTGGAAATGAAAATGTCACAGTGTATTTTCGCATTACATTCAGAGTACTACCAAGGGTTGCTGTACGAATGCATCTGCTGTTGGTTTATGGAATGATATTTGTGTCCCGAATAATTTATTTATTTGTCATGTTTGTAGGATCAAAGGTCAAGGAGAATAAAAAATTGTTATTCTCCTGGAAAAATAGAAAACAAAATCTTGGAAATAAATCTCTGTTTCCTGTGAGTAAATTCTAAATAAAGCAGCTATATATAAAGAATGACTGGGTTGGAACACTGTAAATAGCTGTCTGTGCCGAGAACATCCCAACCATAACTGATGTGGCTACATTGCCATTCTATTTTCAGGTTTTTTATTTTATTCGCAGTATTTTAACTAAACATATAAATGGTGAAAAAATAAGAACAACTACGAAATATTCACCAAGTATCATAACATCATTACAACATAACATTATTAACAAATATTATTCTGTAGCCACAAGCATTATAAATAAATAATGGTTAATAATTCTAAACGATTAAGTTATATCTTATTCTAAATTCAAAGACCAAAGCTATTGGATTCTTATTTTGAATCAATCTTTTTTAATCAAATGGATGAATTATACCATAAAAAAAAAAAATCCATATTCCTCTGCAACGTACCTTACCCGTAGCGGTTTGCTATCCTGACCTAACCAGTGATGAATTGTCATACTCAATTTTTGAGAACTGACCCAGTTGGAAATTGAACCTACATCGCCCACACAGGGCATCCTCGCTCCAAGGTCTTCGGAGCCTCTCATTTGTAACATAACACAATTACTAAAGCAACTAATAACATGAATATAAAAATCAGTTATATAAGTACTAAGCAAAAATATTTAAAATTAAAGAGAAACTATGAAGACTTATGAAATTTTCTCATAGTTTATTCATAAAAATTTTTTTAAAAAATGTATATATAAAATCATTAAAATTAAAAAAAAAAAATCTATTCTCGGTACGTAAATGCTTTTGCAAATAATTATGAACTCAAGCCATTATCTATTTTATAATGACTTTGGTTTAAATAAGCAAAACATAAAAATGTTTGCTGTCAAATAGTACAGATAAGAACTAAACAGAATTTTCACTATTCAAAATAAAACCTGTATATGACATTTAAAATAAAATCCAGCCGTCCATCGTACACTTATTCACAAACAATTGCGAACTAATAACATAATCTGTTTTAATATAATTTCGGTTGAAATATAACACAAAAATATTTGTTTTCAATAGCATAAACACGAATTATATGAATATTAATATACTTATTAAGCATCTATTTTAAGTTAAAGATTTGAGCAACGAGGCGAGTGGAAATGTTATTTCTCGACCTAAGGGTACAAAAAGGGAAAATTGAAGTTAATTGTTTTTTGGATGTTGAATGAGCAAGAGATTGTAACTCCGTAACAGCCATTTACAAATTAGATTTCCTTATGAAGTAACATTTTCTGGGAATATCTATTTCTTCGCTACTAAAACATTGTTTAAAATCATATTGTTATTTATATTAAGGCACCAGTCAGCGGTAATATAAGCACGAGCCATTGCTCCCACGATCTAGAGCAGCAGTTCCCAAACTGGGTGGCGCCACACACTGGATGCCCCAAGCGTATAAATATTACAAAACAAAATTTAATTAAAATAGAAAATATACGACGAATTTCAGCAGTTTCTTGCACTTGGAAGTTAGACCGACGCCTTAACTCCGTTGGCTACAAACGGCTCTTTCCTACTTATTCAAGCGCTTGTATATATTTTTTAAGTTGACAAGGGTTCAGAGAAATATTTTTAACCTAAGAAGGGTGCCGTGAAATGTTTTTTTTTTAACCCAAGAAGAGTTCCGTGACGAAAAACGTTCGTGAACAACTGATCTAGAGAGTCCACTAATTTCTGTGATTGGCCTCTTGTTAATACTTCGCATACTATTTAAAGTGTCTATTAATTTTCAAATACGTATTGAAATAAAAATGATTTATAGTATTGTGTTTTTTTTCTGTTGAAAACTCGAAAATTCTCTTATATGGATGGGGTGGGGAGGGGGTGGTTCCAGTGGACCATACCAGATTAAGGAAATGTACTGGTTAGTTGGTAGTGGATAACTGCAAAAAGTAATTTCTGTTAAAACAAAAAATCACTCCATTTTGGGATGGTCATCAAATCGAAAATCATCTACTTTTCAAATGTTCTGAATCAGATAAACGTGAATCATTATCTTATAAAATTATAATGTGGCAATGTGTTACATTTAATGTGTTACATTGAAGTTGTTTAAAAAATGATTTACGGAAGAATTAATATTATAATAAACTATCTTATCTATTCTGTATAAGATCTTCTGAACTATGAAAAAACTTAAGAAGCACATAACAACATGAAGCGAATTCCTCGTCAAGGATAGCCCTTTAATCCGGTATCCTTCTAAAATTAGCAGCAAAAAAAATATAATTAAATAGTTAAAAAAAATTTCCACCTGGCTTGCGTCCAGCCTGTTTACTTCCGGCAAGAACAGTACTGCCAACTGTTGTGTAGTGTACTGAACGTCTAGCGGTCAATGCGGGAACTCAGAGCTTCAAGAATCTAATCAGAGGAAGCGCTGTCTCCGCTACAGCCACAGAGGACTGCGTCCAAAGAGAATATCTTCTAATTTTTGATTTTAATATACCAAAGGACATTCGGTCTTTATTATAAAATAATATAACACTATTAAGCTTGTATTATATTTAACAAAAAACTTACCTACGAGTCTTTAATTCATGTATTTTGAAGGAAATTAGTTCACGAAACGAACATTTTATTAATTTCACTATGATTTTCTTTTAAACTTTTTATAGGTTTTTTTTTTGGTAATTTTTATATTGCCCTTGTATTTTTTCTGATAAATTATATTCTCAATGGATTTAATTGAGTTTTTTTTAACCCACTAACACACATTGTTATGGGATTCGGGATTATTACGAATCAGTTGAGGAAGGACGGGTAACCACGGACACATAAATGGAGTAAAAATAAAAAATACAATCTACAAAATTTCTGTAAAGATTTATTTTACCCTGGAAACAATCTTACGAACTTCTTCAGTCATAAAATTAAAATTATTAATCATACTATTTTTTTTACAAAACTAATATTTAAAATACTTTGGCTTCGAACTTTTCATAATACAAAAGATGGTGTGTAATCTATGTACTTCCAAATACACTATCAATAGCGACACCAACTTCTTGAATTTTCATATGTTGTAATTTTCAAGTGAAAAGTACAATTATTGTAGACGACTTGGGGTACTCATACAACGATTTCCTACAACAAATACAAAAACTTCCATCCTTTAGGCGGTATTACACCAAACGGTTCTTATCTCAATGCATCAAACTGAGATCTAATCGACATTAAATTTATTCTTTTTGTTTAATGTTTACACTATTAAGTCAATCTTCCTCAATTATTTTTTTGGAATTCGATAGTATGCTTTATCGCAAGCATATCCGCCAGTCAGAATGTTACCGTCTTCCGAGACAAATTTTAAACTATGGAAGATTATAGAAACTGAAGAAATTGATTGAGATAATCATGAATTTATAATTCAGTTCATTGCAATTAAATAATTAATTGAAAATTATTGTTTTCAGATGCAGAAAATTCAAAATTTTTCTTGGAGAACATATCGAATCTTGAAAGTATTTCTTAGTAAATTAATATGCTATATATTGCCCATTGTAAATAGTAATAATAATCCCTAGAGAAAAATAGAAATTTAAAAAAAATATCATAGAGCAAACATTATAATTTACTTTACAAAAGATTCATATTTCAACTCATAACATTTATTAAACTATGAAATTAATTGTAAACAAATATTGAATATTCTAACATAAATTGTATGAATTTCTTTATTTCATAGTCAAAATGTTTGAGTAAATTGTTTTTTAAATCTTTTTTTCTGACATCTAATTTAGAACAAAATTTAAATAATGAGTTTTTTTGGAACTAGACGAAAAGAAAATTTAAAAAGGATTTTTATTTTTAAAATGATAAAATCAATATTGAAGTTAATGTCTGCTAACTTTAATTTATTAAATTAATATCAACCTAATAATACTTAAAATTTATTGATAGCATTGACATTGAAACAGATAAAGAATATAAAAAAAGATCATATAAAATTACAATATGTCAATATTATCCTAATTGATATACGTTTTCCATCTTGTCCTAAGGGATGGTACAAGGTTGTGTACGGGCCACACGTTCCAAAACTACAATAATATTGTCAGTCCATTCTTACGATTAGACATATTTTCGAAGAGTGTACTCACTATTTGCCAACAATAAACAGGATAGGACTAACCCCAAATTTATCTGAAACTCTCGGAGATGAGGAAGCTAAAATTACACGAGTATTTGAATTTTTAAAAGTCGCCTTCTTTATAAATTATAACTCCTCTTCGATTTTTATGTTTTTTATTTATTTTTTTAAAAATTATTTTTCTATTTTTTTTTATTTTTCTATTTTTTATTTATTTATTTATTTTATTTTATTTATTTTTTTTTTTACTTTTATCATCCCATAGGCGTTGATGACCAGAAGGTTTTACGTCTTTAAGCAACAATATTTTTCGGAAAAATGATAAAAACTATTTTTTTTTTCTAAACTATATATATATTTTCTTAATACCTATTAATTAATAAATATAGATATAATAAATATCCTGCATAAAAAAGTGTTTTTTTCTAGCAATTTTATTAGCATGCTACAAAAAGCGCACAATGTCTACAGAATATAAAACAGGCATCAACGCATGTTGGATCAACATTCTGAAAAATCGAACTGTGTGTATATCGCTGTAGGATGATAAGTTCAGAAATCCCTGGCTTACATGATTAATTAGATATTACAGAACTTACTAATTCCTACTATAACTATAGTTACTTACTGTTCCCTTAGCCACTGGTCCTCGCAGTACGGTGGCTTGAACAGGTGGGTCCATGGATAGTGGCCCCTGGCCCTGCTGCGGCGGACTTCCTCCCAGAGATAGGTCGGGAGCGGATGCGGCGGAGGTGGTTCGCTCTGTGCTCGGTCACCAGGATTCATCGGCCGCATCGCCAGTGTGTCCGCCATTTCTTACTCTTTCCTCCTGTCTGTAAAACAAGAACATACACACCTATTACTAAATAAGTTGCTTTAAAAATTATGAATATGAGTTTTATCTGCTTTTTTAATAGTATTTCTAAAAAGTGGAACCGATTAACGATTCCAAAGGAGTCTGCTATCCCACTTTTGGAAGGAATAAGAAGAATCTACAAAACGAGAGCTCTTCTTTTACCGTGTTATTTGTATCGAATGCCAGATGTTGCTGATTGGAAGTGCTATAAACACAAAAGCTGATTAAAACATTAAGGCCTTTTGTGAAAATAAACTGTATTTAGAATTAATTAAACCGACAAATCATTGAGTACGCTGTAAAATAGAATTAATCAAGGAATATCAGCCTTAAAAGTTAAAGATTTTTGAATTTTTGTTCATTCTACTTGTGCAATGTTATACCCCTATTTATGAAAAGTAATTCATTTAGAAAATAAAATAATAATTTACAGAATATTACTCAGAAAACATAATTCATTTTACTACCATTTAACAACGGATTTGGAAAACGTACTTTGGGTATATATGGTACAATATTTAAATAAATATATCAATTATAAAGAAAACCAAAAAAAGATATATTTAACTGGGTACTTTTATGAATATTGAAAACTGATTTATTGACCTATTATATGACTTTCTATATTTTTTCTTTTCGCCATTTAGATAATGATTTCAATTTCAATTAATTCATTACCTAAATTTAGGTAATTTAATGTACCTATTCCTTTAGTTATATTTTGTTCTCATTTTTAATCAAGTAGATTTCATACTTATTGTAAGAGCATAATAGCTTGATTATTATTATTAATTTTTTAATTGTAAATTATTTTTCTCAAAATTAGTTAAATTTGGTTAATTTTATTATAATCATTGGGAGTGGTTGGCTCAGTAGTAAGGCACTGTGCTACTAACTTCAAGGACTCAGGTCCGAATAGGTTTAAGGAACAAATACGGAGAGAGGATTAAAGCTGCATTTGTCAGAATTGCCATATTCTGAATTATACTTCTTTTTTTCGTCCTGCTTAAAATTAATACAATTAAATCAGAAAATATTTAAAATTTCGTATATAACGATGACATAACTCTAAAGTAATTATTACTAATTGATTGAATGGTTGCGTTCTGGTTCAAGTGTTGAAACACTGTCGAAGAATTCTAGCTGATTTCTAGTAATGTGGGTCATCGTTGATTAAATAATATTCGCGTGTATAAACAAAGTGAATGTAAATTCTTATCAAAGATTACATTCTGCATCTGATAAGACGAAATAAACTGAACAGAAAAACTGACATATAATGGCATTGGGTAATATGGCCTTCTAAATATCTTCTTCCTTCCTTCATTCTTTTTTTAATGATGTTTTAATTTATTTTTATTTTTGTAACTGAAATATATTACATTCAATGGTTTATTGTCATGAACTAGACGATTGAAAATCAAATTTAGTTAATTTGAAATTTTATTTTTTTACCCCTCAAAGTGTAACAAATATGGCATAAAATATCATATAAAAATAATAAATATAAAACTAAATAGTTACATAAAAATCTTTAAATAATTCAAGCGATGTGGAAACTACAATAACTAATTTAGTGAAATCATACAATTTTGAAATTATTTTTAGAGATGTAACTAATGATTTCATTTATATAAAACAGCTTGAATCCAACTTGAAAAAAAAATAAACATAAAAGAGAATTAAAACTAAAATATAGGTAATTTGAAAAAGATAACTTATGTTTGAATAATAATACTTATATACGTATATTATAAATAATAAAATAAAATAACTATAAATATCATCATTATATATTGCATAGTATATAAACTACTAATAAATATAGTTATGAAGTACAACTAATGAAATAAAAAAAAAAAATTAAATCTGTACGGCTGCAACCCATGAAGGGTCAGTGGTGCGGAACTTTGTAAGGAACACTGTTACTAGACCAACAGTTGTGCAAGGAGGTAATGTGGCCAGGATCAAGCTCGATCACCATATTCCCCAATTAAGAGTACCCACTTTCATGAGACTGGATTGACTCTAGAGGGCTCCCAAATCTCCTACTGCCAGATTCAAACCCGGGTCGTTGAAGTTACTACCCTCCCAATTATTAAAATAAAATTAATCAAATATAACTAATATTGAAAAATAATAAGTTCTTACAATAAGTATGAAATCTACTTGATTAAAAGTGAGAATCAAATATAACTAAAGTAATATATAACATTAAAATAATATATATTACTGGGTTTTACTGGGAGTCATTTTAGTTCTTTCAGACTATTTAAGTCAGAATGCTAACCATTGTCAAAAACAGATTGACAGTGGCTTAACTAAGGAAAAAAGAGGTACAATTTTTTATATGACGTTCTAACGGTTTATTTTAAAGAGAAATAAACGCCTACGGAAATATAAAACAACATCGCCTTTTCTACGCGTTCGCAACGCAACGTTCTCGCTAAAAATAAATAAATAAAAATAATAAAAGAAAATCCTGCTGCTGCAAATTATTATTATTTGCATTCATAAACTCTTCATTTATCAGGTTTGAATTTAAAGATATGACGCTGTAGTATAAGTACAGTTATTTGTGCACATGTCATAAAAATGCAATGTTTTGGGTCAGGTTGCTCTTCTTACATAGGACAATCTACATATATAGATATACAAAATCAAGCCAGACTCATCGCCTAAATAAATACGACCTTCTAAGCATCTGAGGAACTCGGAGGGTAGTGACCCGAGATGAAATGTCCGTCCTGTTTGGACTATATGGCTATATCTGGGTCCTAGTAGTTAGAAGCACACAAATAGACAGTGTATGTCGCCGAACTCTATAAACATAGATAATTTATTACTCACACAAAACCTGAGTCCGGTTCATTAATTTTAATTAAGATGGTGCAGGATGTGTCAGCAATCCGTTAGAAATATAATAAACATTTTAGAAAGCACTAAAAAAGTTATGTTTTTTGAATGAAGAGATATTTGGAATAATTAAATTAAGTTTTTGCTTGAGTCTCGTGTCTAGGGCACCGGTAATTTGGTCTAGCTTGCAAGCTAGAGACGTCTACTTCTTAGTCTATAGGTTAAAGTTTCTATTTTTAAGGATTCATATATTATAACATAAATACATGAATTTTCCAAAAAAATTATTTTTCAATGTTACTATACTAAGCTTTAACAGCTTTACATTATCCGACAAAACATGGCTAGTCATGTTTTGTCGGATAATGTAAAACCACAAATTCATAAACAATGAGAAATAAATATTTTGAGAATTTATTTTTTATAATATGGAAACTGCTACTCTGACTCCTAATGCAACTCTTTGATTGAGCCCTAATAGACATATGTCTGTCGGTCACACGAGTTGTAGATTCCATAGTTTCCCAAAATATTTTTCGTTATTTGAACAAAATGTTGCTTTTTGAAAACTGTATCTGTAAAATGTCTATTGAACGTAAACAGCTCAATTAGGGCTCGTATTTTAGCAAATTTTATCTACTCTGAATAATGTTCTATAAAGTTTTTTTAATTTTGTTGATAGTTTTAAGGATATGGAGCTCTGAATAAGAAATCTGGAATCCGCATCGCCGTTTCAGAGTGAAAATCAAACAAAAAATTTTGGTTGTTGTTACTAAAATAATTCGTATTTATAGGTTTCTATCAATGTGAAACACGAATAACAACTTTTCATTTTCTTTTTAAAGTTCTTCATAAACTTTTTTTAATATTTTGTATTTTTAATTTTTTTTTTTTTTTTAAAGAAGATGGCTTCGTGACCTTATATTGTAAACTTTTTAGAGTTCTACTACTGGGCAGTTCCACTACATCCTGTATCATATCATTATGTCATTATGATCAAATTTACTTGTTGTATTTTTTTATACAGTTGTAAATATCAATAAAAAAAAAAATCATTTTTTTAATTATTTATAACAGTGTCACTGGTTATTTTTCTTTTTTTTAAAGAAAATTAAAGGTAATATAGAAGAGTTTTCGGAAATTTGCCACTTAAGCCCTATTGTCGTTAGAGCCGTATTGGAGAAAATAAAAAATAATTGAAAAATTTTTGTCACTTCTGGTCGGTCGATTGTTGCGAAAAAATTATCACATCCCAGGAATATACTATAAATATTTCAGTTTCTTACAAATTTCCGTCAATGACACACATACCACTTTTTGAAAATTGGTTTTTTGAACTCAGGGTACCTCAAAACGTGTGATACTGTCAAAAACTGGAATTCGAAATTTTGCTCGATAGCAATATTATACTTTCCATTGCTAAATATTCTACATATAGGTGAAAGTACAAATTAATGTTCAAAACTTTTTTAAACAACCACTATTTTTTATTCCCTATAACTATGGTTGGCAGTCATCAATTATAATTAATTATTAAGTATGTATAGTTTTTATTAAAGTAATAAAAAATTGAGGTCAAATAACATTCTTCCTAGGTTCTTAGATTAATAGGACACGCAACAATATTTCCATGCGAATTTTTCTTAATCCAAAGCCACAGTTGCTGTTGCCCAGTTGCGCTATGCCTCTTCAGTTAGCACACGGCCTACAACTCCTTAAAGAAAATAATATGCCCAAAATCTGTCTCTCATTTAGACCCTTCTAAGTTAAGACCAAATGAGATTATTATAATAATTAAGGCGATGTGATAAATTGTTTTATTGGACCTGTTGGCTCAACTCGATGAGTAGGAAGTTATTGACACTTGCTGGCTGAAGCCTTTGAAGTAATACAGGGAGGATCACTCAGGTTACGTGAGGTTATCCTCCTCCGATGTAGTCACAGGATATACCTTGGTATTGGGTAACATTCGATAGTAATATCCGAGTTTACTTCCGGTCTCAAAGTCGTGAGGTGAAAGATACATTTAGACCTTTCAAAAGGCCTTTAAATAAAATTAAAATATATCCATGATAAAAATAAACTTATGAAATTTAAAAAAAAAATTTATTATTGTTTTACTGTTGATGTTCTCAGTTCTTTCTGGACTTTTTTTTTTTAAGTCTAGCAATATTCTCTAAATTATAAATTAGAAATCAACGAACATCACTTCAATTTTTTTTCCTTATTGAATATTATTTTTATATGAAAAGTATATATATATATATATTTTATTACGATTAGAAGAGAACAAGTATTTGTTTAAGAAATAATATTGTAGCACCATTGATGCTTCTGGCGGCTATATTTAATGGTTGTTACTTTTTTTTTCTTTTTTCTAATTATTTAATTCTTGGTGTATTGTTAATATTTAAAACCAACAAAAGTTTAATGAGTGATTTTTTTTTGTTTTACAGTTAATTAAGTTTTATATTTTAATTATGAAAACATAGTTAATTGGTTCTTCATTCACACTACAATATTTATCTTTTTATTTATTTTTTAAAATTTACAAATATAAAGATATTTAAATGAGAAGAAGATGGTTGGGTGTGCGGTCAGAATATAACACAAATATGTTGAGAGAACTTATTTAATTATGCCAACGTCTCGGCCAGAATTGCTAGCCTCTGCGGTAAGAAATCTTAAATCTTACTTGAAATAAGAAGTCAAAGGCTTAGATTAGTCTACTAGTAGCCCTGATGAAGGCTAGAAATTCTGGCCGAAACTTTGGCATTATTAAATAATTTCTTTCAACTTATTCATGTTATTTTCTGTCCGCACCCCCAACCATCTTCTCTTATCCACGGTCAACTATCCTCTCATCATTAAAGAAATTCACAAATTTTGTGAAGGAACCAACCTATAGTAGCTCATCAATCACTGTTTAAGTTAAAATGTTCCACGACCACCTTCTTTTCAGGTCCATTGGAGGATTATCAGGAATAATTTGAGATGGAAACTTAAAAACTAATAAGTTTGAGTGGGTAAGGATTTTTGAATTACAGGAGGTTCATTTATTTCGATCCAAATCTGCAATTAATGAAATGTTGAGGTTGATAAACCAATTAAAGCCATAAAATTATTTGAATAGTTAATGTTGACACTATAATCTTCTTGAAAAAAATTATAATGAACATTCCAGAATTAACGCTGGTTACGTAACTTTATAATTTACCCTTGACCCACCTATGTATGACAACAATATATATGACAACATATTCATCATTACACGGATCATTGGACAAACAGATCATGATCCAAATAGCCGATCGACCACAACATGACACAATTTGGCCAACGACGATCACACTCTCGCAAATAGATAATATATTGACTTCACTATGGGTCTCAACAGAACCCTTAAGTTGAAGTTCATTTCGAAGAACGGACATTTCGATTCAATTGAATAAAAGATTAATCAGAATATTGACTATGGTCAATATGGCAAAGGCCTGAACTCCCTACAAAGGCCCTCAAACAACATCTATTAAAATTAAAAATTGTAATCATAAAACTAAAACTCACCTTCAATTAATTTTCTATATGTTGTGTTTATATAGTATACTACTTACCTTAAACATTTAGGTTTAAAAATTACATCTTTTCCTTCTAATTCAAACATTGTGATTTTCCTAAAATCAGGCTCATTGAATCATAAATATCAGAGAAGGGACGCGTTTTAAAAATCCGATTTATTTCAGAAAATATTATTTATTTGCGCTATATTAAGTTATAAAAATTTTATCACTAAGATTTAATTTCCTTTTTAGTTAGACAATTTTAAATAAAGTTATTACAATTTTATCTTTATTGTAGAAGCGTCAATAGTGCACAGACCTTCACTCTGAAATATCTCAGAAGGGATAGCTATTAAACTCCAAAAAAAAAAAACTTTCACTGCCTTCAAAGCAATTAAAATATCAACTTCATTATTTTTTGAGAATATAATTTTTAAAAAGTAGGTAAAATTGTTTGGAGTGTTAATAGCACCCAGACGTCCAGTCTGCAATATAAAATATAAAATAAATATATCCTTAGAAAGAACATCAAAATACCAATATTTAAAAAAAAACATTATTTTATTTTGTAGTAGTAACTAAGTTAAATGTAATTTTAAAACCCCCTTAGTAAAGATTCTTAAAATTTCAGCTATATTTAAATATTTTTACTTACAAAACTAAAAAAAATAAATAATAATTAATTTTTTCCTTCAGTTGTCATTGGTTGATTTGATGTGGTATGAATGAAAGGAAGAAAAAAGTATTACTCGTGAATAGAAAAAACACTTAAAGTAATAAATAAGGTATTCGACACGGCTCAATTAAGTATTTATTAAAACATTAGGGCATAGTTTATTTTTTTTGGAATAATTTTACAAATAATAAATAAATTTAGAATATTAGATTTCTTTTAGCTTCTTCCCAATTGAAAGTTGGTATATATGGCTTGGTATTCATTTGATTATTTTTAATTTTGAAAAGTTTATATTATGTAGTTATGCTAAATTGCACATATTTACATTGTAATGACACTCAAATGATGTGATATGAAAACCTCTGATGATAGTTTTTTTTTTTCTAGAGAGAATAAATTTTATTATTGAAAATATAATACATTCAAGGGGAATGGATAAGCCTATTAGTTTAAATTTAATCATAATTGAATTGAATAGTTTTAATGTTCTTTTGTTTACAAAAGTTCCATGCTGAGTGGTGTGGTTGTACTTGGAGCCGCCGGGCTTCTCATAGAATAAATTAGCCAAATGGTTTATTTGGTACTACTAAACAGGATCCCTTGATGTCTTACCTTAAAATGCCCCTCTGGTAATAAAAGAATCTTAGTTCTATCTATACATTTATCATGTCAAAAAATTAAAACCCTGATAATCAAAATTTTAACCAACACATATTTCATTTATGTTTATCTTTTCAGTATGTTATTTTGTCCTCAACCGATAGATATCATTTGTTTGAACCACTCTGGATATAATTTTCTGAATAAATAAATAATGAATAACATTTAGGATACATTGAAATTTCCGACATGTATTCCAAGTGTACTCCAAATCGTGTCATTCTCTGTCTTATTCCTGTTATCCCTAAAAATGAAAATATTTATAACTGAAGAGAAATGAGGTTGAGTCTCTATCGAATTTCTATTATTATTTCTTGAGTTCCTATCAATCCTATACTTCATAAGAATATTTCAGTAGGTGTTGTATTCAAAATTATTTATAATATGAACTCACTACACTTAATCGTTAATTAATTGTCAGCTTACACATGGTTATGTATATTTCACGGAACAATGGTGTCCGTTAGTACATACTTATACGAATGTATATACTTTTACCATTGTATTTGCAATCCTTACATTTCTAGGCATTTTCACCATACTTTGATCCTGGCTCAGTTCCCAGCTGCCAGTTATTGAGTAAGGTCAACATTTCTTTCCCTGTTTTAGAAGGGTGTCAACTCCTCGAATAGCTTGCGCCTTTATGGTCACCTTCTTTACAAGCTGTTTATAGTCACGGCTATGGAGTTTGGTATTGTGTTACGTTGGTTATTACCGTCTCGTTCAAAGCGAATTTGGAGTTTGTTGATTCAATTTATTACTTGGAGATGTTTCCAAACCATGCAAATGCAACTCTGGATAAATATATCACAGGTTAGATGAATTAATGAATATTTTGTCATCCTAACTTATCTTCAGAAAGTTGCAGAACCCAAGTATTTTGTAGGCATTATGCCTAATTTGTTTATAACCAGTGCAATGAATTATGCCCGAAAACTAGTTTGACTATAGACCGATAGTACAAAAGCCCAAGAGGAGAAAAAAATAAGTTTTTCACCCTAATTATGATTACTTTAATGAAAACTATATTATTTTACTAGTCAGAATTGGTGAATCTACCAAGTATAGTTAGGGGAATTTAAAATGGCAGCTGTTGTAAAACGTAAAAAAAAAAATGGTTCATTCGGTGCTCTATATCGTAAAAAATACCTAAAACGCTACGGAACCTAATAGAACATCATTTAAAGAAGAGTAAATTTACAAATATATGATCCCTAACAGAGCTATTTACGTTCAATAGTTCCCGAAATACAGTTAGTTAGTGAATTTATTTTGGAAAATCTTTATCTTCGTAGGAGCAGTAGTTTTCATAAATTCATAAAATGTTAATTTCTACTAGTTTTGTAGAATATTTGATTTATGAAAAAATATATAACAGAAGCGTACAGATGTCTGTCAGCAATCAAATTAAAGATAATTTAATGAACTATAATGTAGTTTATAAGGTTTATCTTCATAGGAGCAGTAGTTATCATGATATTTTCCGCAATAAATTTAAGAAATGTTGGTTGTTTAGGCAATATCTGTGATTTATGAAAATCTATGTTTTTGGAACCACTGGAAGTACAGATTTCTGCCAGCAATCGAATTAAAGAAAGTTTAATGTAATATACAGTAGTTTATAACGTATATCTTTGTAGGTGTTACTACCTAATCATAACATTAATCATAAAACTACTGTTTTTATGATGAATATAAATTTTTTACATGAAATTTTATCCAACTAGTAATCAATTTGAAATGAACACTACTTCTCCTCCGAAGATATACGTCTTAAACTACCTTTATACCACATTAAACTAGTTTTACATATAATTTCTGGGAGACTGAAATAATAATGGTCTGATAAAAAATAAAAATTGAATATTTTTAGGGGTTGTTAAAAGTGAATTGAACTTTTTCAGTCAGCAATAAAAAAGATATAACAAAAAATGTACAACTTGTTCCAAAGATTGCAGATGAACTATTTTAATTGTTCTTAATAAAAAATGTACATTTAAAGCATTGTCTTCATAAAAGATTATTGGACATACACTTTAGGAAATGGAATCTCATGAATATCGACATACGGTTTTCAGGTTCTTAATAAAAAATATATTAATTTTTGTTATACTTCTGAAAAAAATCCGAGTCACCAAGTTGAAGTTTGTAATCAGCACTCTAGTAAACATAAATGAGCAATTTTTTCTGGACTCATCCAAAACTTTCTACTCAGACCTCAGATCCTCATTTGACTGAACCTCATTAACCTCTGAGCGGTTATTCCTAAACGATGCCCCGGTTAAAAAATATTAAGAAGAAAATGCATATAATTTACTCTCTGCTAAATTAGTGCAGGTTGATGTTGGTAAAATGCATGGTTTCCATGCTACGGGAGAAAAACTGAAAATGTTTTTTTAAAGTTTTTACTTTTACTCACTGTATAGAATATATACGTAGGGTGGAGCATTTTGATCGTGTAAAATTTCGAATTCGAATTTTCGATGAAAATACACGTTTTGAGGTCACCTAAATCACCTTTTTTTAAAAATTTACGTCTCTGTGAGTGACTATCTCAAAATTGAAAAGTAGTTGGAAACTGAGATTACGTATTTAAGTGAATGTACAAGACACTAGGTTTATGGCCGTGACAGTAACGTTTTTGGTAAAATCGACAGACCGGAAGTATTTGATATAATCGATTTTTCATATATTTTTTTCTAAAAAATGGCTCTAACGATTTTGATTCGTTAACTCACTATATCCATGTACTATTGCATGTTCTTTGATATGAAATAGATCTTATATTCATTGAAATAGTTTGAAAAGGCTTAAAAGTCGAAATCTTCCCCTTTAACTAGGTTCATTCGAAATAAATTACCAGCTCTCATTGTTAACAGTAATAAACAATGGATACATAATTTTTTTCGAGACAAAAGAAGACAAACAAAAGTCCGTTCACCAATTTACTCAGAACTTAGGAAACATAAGTAGGGTGGTAAGTGAAAATTGTGATGTGCGGTTCACACCCTATTTTCTTTTAATATTCAGAAAAATTAGATATTACAATCTCGAAATTCGTAATCAGCACCCTAAAGACCATAAATGAGCAAACTTCTCCAAAACCGTCCAGGTAAAAATATCATAGTATTGGACTAATATGGTATTAATGTTAATAACACGTGGTTGGTACACTGCATACATCATAAAGAGCAACATAAACAATTCATAAATGAAATCATAAATAACATAATAACTGGTTCAACCGATTAATGGAAAAAACAACTATTTAATTATGAAATTACCAATTATTGAATATATCTTCTACAGTTCATTCGAAAAAGTTATGTTGTTCAATATTAAAAATATGACAGGAGTTTTATTATGTCATCTCGACCCTGATCTAGTGCCAGCTGGCAGATATTCTTCAATACGAATATCTAGAGCAGAACTGTGAATACTGCAATAATGATATGTTTATTGCCAGTGCATCTTGCCTGTAAGAGATATCTTTTATATGCATTGATATTGAAATTGTATTCAAAACTAATATTAAATTAATATTTTAATTAAGTTAAACAATTTTATTCTATATAATATTATTATGCTGTGGAGTATTGAAAGGTGCTATTTCAACTTGTCCTGTTCAGCATGAATACAGTCATTTATAAATCGTAATAATGTCGGAATTGGCGAAAGCTAAAAAGATCCGATTATAATATTAATAATTGAAAAATAAAATAATATAAAAAACTGCACCATTACTTATAAAGTTTCTTTAAAAGGATCTACTGTTTCTTAGACAACGGTTAAGCTTGTACTAATTTGGTCAGCATCCAATTGTTTGTAAAGTTTTCCTCCGAGCCCAATGAAGGACCAAGCACCAAAGAGGAGAATTTTCTGCTATAGCTGGACTCGAACATATAGACGGGAGTTAGTATCCCAACGCTTTATCCAATCAGTTATAACAACCAGTTCCAATTATATTGACATACTACTTCATATGTTTTTTATTGATTTTATTTTATTTTTATACCAGATATATTTTTTAACAGTTGATAATGAGGGGGTATAGTCATACAAATGACACCCCTAACTATATACAATGTACTTATTAAAAGAAAAAACAAAAAGAAAATAAATAGATAAGAATAACACTTCTTAATAAAAGAGGAAAGTAAAATTAATAACAAAAAATAATGATATTGGTACACTTAAATAAACAAACAATTGCATTCTAATAGTAAAAAGAAATAAGTTAATTTGAAAAAGGGAAGAGAGAAGAAAAGAGAAAAAAAATAAAATAAAATAATAACAATGAATAATAATAATAAGTAAATAGAGGTAGTGTGACTATGAATTAATTTTATATTTATTAAAAAATTATAAAAGAATGTACTGCAGCAGTCTGGGCTTCAGTCTTCGGGTTGAGTTGGGTTTCCCAGGTTGTAGGTCACTGCTTCTTTAACTGTCGGCAACTGGGAGTGGAACTTCATGAACCGTTTTTTGATACAATCCTCTATTGACTCCATATGTAATTCGCGATGCAATTGGCTATTTCTTATGAACCAAGGAGCATTAACTGCGATTCTTAGGACTTTATTTTGTAAAGATTGTAGTTTTTTCCTTTTCGTGAAGGATGCCGCTCCCCAGACTTCACAGCCGTACATCAGCAGTGGCCTGAGGATTGTTTTAAATATAAGAACAGTTGTTTCTGGTTTTAGTTTGGAATTTCTGTTTAGGATAGGATATAACATTAGTAACCTTGCATAAGTTTGAGTTAGTTTAATGTTGATATGGTGATTCCATGTAAGGCAGCGATCTAGGTGAATTCCCAGGTATCTTACTGTTTCACTGGCAGGATTCCATTTCACATTTTTACCTTTGAGGATTAGATCCGGTGGATCTGGTGGGCGTCGAAGAACTTTTGAGTAGCATTTTTCATGTTTTCAGTTATTATCACACTAGAAGACAAAACAAAAGGAATATAGAAACACAGAAATTAAATAGAAGAACGTTGTAATATACTCTGACAATTGAATAACTGAATAATTATCTAAAACGAGGATGCAAAATGTCATAAGTACTGACGACCAAGAGTTGAAGATAGAAATTAAAATTTTCTTTTTTGAAAGATGTACAAATGAGACTTGCATACAGATTCAATGCTATGTTGTAGTGAACGCAGCACAAGGTAGTACTTAAGTCTGGTCGATCTCGTCTTTAGAGGTAGTGGAGGAATACTAAAGGCCAAGCAGATAATAAACAAAATAAAATTTATTTATACGGAATAATCCCAGTTACATAAACAATGAAGTACAAATTATATAATACATAATTAATGCGATTGAAAACTTAAACTTAATAGAGTTACTATCTAAATAAAAATAAACTCACAAACAAAAATAATACAGCTTTTGTTTTTTATAAATATATCATTTGATATAGTATATTGCAAAAAACAGACAAATTAATTGTGATTAAATAGTATTAAATAATAACAAATCAAGTAATTTATTAAACAATAAATTAATTGATTAATTTGAAATTTCGCATAATTTATTTTTTAGTCTAGTAAATCCAAGTGAAACAAAGCAATATCATTTGATAATGAGTTAATATTATCCTTCATTCTTGATACAATGGAAAACTTAAAGCAATTTCATTTGTGAGAAGTTATAGCAAAAGTCAAATGCTGCCTGGTTTGATGAGGAGGAACATGACAGTCAAAACATAGCATAAGATTGACATAATCATCCACATTATTAAAGGGATTATAAGCAAAAATAATTATAATAATAACGACTTAGTGACCTCAAGGTTCCAGGCCGATACCACCAATCGCGGTCTACATCTGTACAAACCTAAATCTACCAGATCCGTCTTAATACACCACTCCCACCTTCGGTCAACGCGTGAAATGTTTTATCCGTCAGTTCTAAGCCCTATAAAACCGCTTATCTGATTCGCCACAATGGAATAAGCTGAATTATATTTACTAGGTGCTGTTCCCTCAAGCCTTCTAAGTTTTCCGGTAAACTTATATTTTTTCGGTCCGAATATTTTACGTATTACTTTATTTTCAAAAAATTTATGGTGCTGTTTCTCCCTTACTGTAAGAGGTCACATTTCGCGTCTATAAAGAACAGTTAGAAGGATAATAGTTTTGTAAATTCTTACATTTAAGTTTCCAGATAGAAGGCCCTATTAGGCCTTTCAGGCTTAAGTAATTCCGAAACTAAAAAATAACAAGTATTTTTCCGCGATTAACATTGCTTTTATTAAAAAAAAAATTGAATCTTGGAATTTAATGTTTATCAGTTTAAGAACCTACTTGGCCCGCTTGAAACCACAGGACAGAACATACTTAAGTTCGTAGTGTCCTATAATGTATGTCTTCATGAAAATGAACAGGACGAGCAATTTTGTCAAGTGATGTCAGATCGAAAAATTTGAGCCGGAATTTAGGCGATAACTGTGGCGTGTAAAATGCCAAAGGTGAACTTTCTCCTTGGTGGCGGTATTCAGAACTGCGAATTTCGAGTAAAGTTTCAGGGTATTGGGTACAAAGGGAGTAGTGGATCAAAGCCATGAAAAAATAAAAAAAATACAACAAAATCGGTCCACACGTTTAAAAAATATTTTAAAATTTAAACATTTCTAAGATTTTAAGGATTATGATTTTCCTCTATCTATGATATGGACCTGTAAAACATATAATGAGGCGCCATTTTTAAAAGATCTGACGGCTGATGACAATAAGGATTTTTGAGAATCATTCGGAAGTGACGTGAGACGGGTTCCATATTTGAAAAAAAATCATACTGCAGAAAAGCCCCCCAAAAAAGGGTGACGGAAAGACTGAGTTTCAGAATTCGATTTTTAAATTTTAAATAACCTAAAACATAAAACCCAAAATTTCAAGACGTGTTGAAAAGTTTTTCATGCTCGATTTACAAAGTTACATAATTAAAAATAATATACTAAAATAAAACTCCTGTAAAAAATACACAATAAAATATCTTCGTTTGGAAAAGATAACATCAAATAATGCGTTTCGGTCAACGTGCATAGTGCTCTAATTTTAGTTCAATGTAAATTTGACTCATTCCCAAAATTATTTGAAAGTCTGAATTTAGTTTGAACGTGAAACTAGAGAATTACAAACTCTCTGCCAGGAAATGAATCACACGGGCTTGACTGAAACATTTTCAGGAATTATTCCAGTCTGGAAAGTAGCTATAATATATACATTGCACACAATATAATACTTTATTGTAAATATAAATCATGCAGTGGACTTTGGTAGAGATATATTTCTATTCATTTTAATTATTAATACTCTTTTTAATTATTTTTATCTTAAAAAAAAAAAAATAAAGTCATACGAAACTAGATAATTGTATAGATCCTCCTCATATATATTCGTAGTATTTGCATAGACAATTAAAAATATTTGTATGAACTGTAGATCAAATGTTTTGTATCACTTGAAATTTTCTTTTAAAAAAAAAACAATTTAAATTTTTATTTAATATATGATAGTATAAACCTTTTTTTTTGGGGGGGGGGCATTTAATTCTCTAAGCTTAACTAGTTTTCCACACAAGGCTAGAGATTCATGTAGTCCAAAAGGCTTTGGTCGCACGACCATGTATAGTAGATATATTATTCGAATATTATTCTGTCATAATCAAACGTATCTGGAAATACTCAGCTGAGCATTAAGGGTTCATGAAATCATTGAATATTCTCATGTTTAATTCTGACGAAACCCTTCTTGAAATTCTTTTAGCTCCTTTTTATATAATCCATGAAGACCTTAATATCTTCTATGTCACAGGTTAAGCCCCAAATTGATAACTTTATTACAAACTCCTAAAATCGCTATCTAGAATTCTATAACAAACGATCCTTAAAGGTGCGAGAGTGTTAAAATACAGGATATTGTTCAAGATCGATTTAACACTTTCACCGTTTGCATTGCCAGACATTTTCGAAAGAGGAAATGCACTTCATCCTAATAAAGAAACCATGAAAATTGGGTCACAGTAAACCAATTATAAACTCGCGAACCAGTGCATAAAATAAATATATTTTAATTACACTTATTTTATTTTTATGAATAAGTTCACTATCTAAAAAAGATTCCCTAAATAATTAGTTTTTGGTTATTTGGTTATAAGATAAAATTATATTCTATACATCATCTTTTCAATTTTTTGAGACTGGTATTTATTGTTTAAATAAATCAATTGTTATCCGTGTTAAGACACAACACTCTTTATTATTTCATCAACAGTCCAACTTTGCAGCCAATTCAGCCATCCTCTGGGACAATATTAAATATAAATTTACACCTCACATCCAACTCGTCCAACGCCTAACAGGCTATTCAGCCCAGGTCATTAATTACAAGTCAAATTACCCAATTTTGTTACAAAATCATTATTTTTTTTAAACTTTTAATTTTAGATCATCTTACCACAATCATTTTACACAGTTTATATAATAGTTGATGGCGTTAAGTTGATCTAAAATTAAAGGTTTTAAAAAAATAATGATATTGTAACAAAATAGGGTGATTTGACATGTAATTAATGATCCGGGCTGAATAGCTTGCAAAACATTTTTAAATAATGGGGTGTAAGGTGTAAATTTATGTTAAAGATTGCCCTTGATGATGTCCGAATTGGCCGAAACGTGGGACTGTCGATGATATAATAAAGAGTGTTGAGACTTAACATGGATACCGATTGATTTATTTTTTTTTTAATTATTTATTTAATGTAATTTACAACTGTACAAAATAATACAATAGGTAAATATGCAGTATGTTTCATATACACTTGAAAACCTTTGGAAGGACCACCCATTGGTGGTACTTCAAACATTAATTTAAATTAGAAGGTCCCGTGGCCATCTTCTTTTCAGACCCCTCGGAGGATTACCAGGGAATGTTAAGGATGAAAGATTAAGAATTAATGGGTTAGGAGGGTTAAGGAGTTTGGAATAAAAATACTCATATCTGTTTTGGGTCAAATCTGCAACGAATGGGATGTTAAGGTGTTTAAGGTCATTTTAAGTTTATTTGTGACGTAATAAGGAGCATCAAGGATTTTGGATTGTAACGATTGGATGCGGGAAGAATTTGATGGTTTGGTGGAGCCCCAGAGCTCAATTCCATATGTCTAAATTGGTCTGATTATTGTAGTGTATACTAATTTTTTGTAGTGAATGGGAAGATTAGAGCGTTTGTCAAGTAAGTGTCGTAGCAATCGGAATCTATGAGCAGTTTCTTGTCGTTTCAGTCTTGTGTGTGGATTCCAAGTAAGTCTCTTGTCAAGATGGAGTCCTAAGTATCGAATCTGTTCAACAGGCATTAGTGGTGTATCTAGAAAGGATACTGTAGGACAGGAGGGCAGAGGTTTACGACGGAGAGTAAAGGTGATTTGGTGGGATTTGTCAGGATTTATTTTGATTCTCCAGTTTTTACACCACTCTTCAATAGATGTTATGTGTGCCTGTAGTGTTTGTGATGCATTAGTTGGGTCGTTGTTTACAGAAAGTATACATGTGTCATCAGCGTATGTTGTTAGGACTGTGTTAGGGTGGATTGGGATGTCAGCTGTATAAACCGTATAAAGAATGGGACCTAAGATACCACCTTGAGGAACACCGGCGGACTGAGAAAAGATTGATTTATTTAAACGAGAAAGTTATAGTTGAATGCTAACAATATTTTAGTTACATAAATAGTTATGTTTTCCTGTGTGGGTGAAAGGGATAAACTAATAAAGTGTTTTTCATTTTCATTTTTATTTTTTTTTCCTTACGTTCGACTCAATTTTAAAGAAGAATGCCTCAATGCCTTGAATGGAGTACTTAGAACTGTTGTTGGTATGCGACCGGAGGACTTTATCACAGATTGCTTAGTATTATGCTATTAGTAATATTAGTATTTTTTTTCTTCATATATCAGTACGTATTAATACAAAACTCATAAACAAGTGAACAAGAACAAGACACGATAGGCGAAGCGAATTACATTTGCGTCTTGATCTGATATTAGAGCTTCATATTATTACTTTAGCGTTATGAACATCATCCAGCATTTTTTCAACTATGTCTAGCTCGTGTCAGGAATGTTTGTTATGTGCATGTTTTAACCCAATCTACTGTCGAGTATAAGGGAACTAATTCAAATAAGCCGGGGTTCGAAATTTTTTGTTCGGGGTTCGGTGTCTAGCAAATACCTGATCATGAAAATTCATTTTTTTTGGCTGCTCTCTTAAGTATTTTTTGAAAATCGTATGTTGTATCAGTTTACAGACAACTTCAGGGTGAAAACTTATATTATTGATTGTTAAAAAAATATAAATAAATGGTTGCCGAAAAACTGATTTTCCTAAGATTTTTGCTCATTTTCACTCAATGCTTAATATCTTTAAAAATATCTATCCCACAATACAAATAATTTTTTTTTTAAGTTGTATAAATTTGCGGCCCCTATAGTTCCCAAGCTACGGTGTTCAAAAACCAATTTTTTTTCCAAATAATGAAAAATCAAAATTATATGAATTGAGGTGGCAAAAAATCATAGAAACAATGAATCCTATGAAGATAACCATTAGAAACTACTTATGTTATATTTATCTAACTTAAATACATGTGCTAATAAACATCTGTTATGTTTAACATCGCTGATAGTTTGTCGGATAAACCAGATATGGCCAAATAAACTCACATAATGTTTAATTTCTGATTTAGAAACAAAATTAAGATTCTGACAAACCTTATTTTAGGAAAGCTATATGCAATTATGTGTAAAAGCTCTTAAATTAGGGCTAGCTAAATGCACCAGAAGTAATTTATCATGAATGACTTCGTAGCAGTAGTACTTGGACACGATATTGGACAAAATAAATTCAGTGTTGATTTTTGGTTATTTTAATTGGAAAATTTTGTGTTTGATGAACTATCTCGGAGACTGTTTGACGTACAGAGGTTTACTATTTATAAAATTGAATATTGGTAAAGAAACTTAAATTAGTAAAAATTTTTTATTTATTTTTTTCAATCGTACAGTGAATAGATAGCTTTATATATATTGAGTAAGGAGTGAAAATGAGAACAAAATTTAGGTTTTTTAATTTATCAGCCACCATTTCGTTATTCTTTCTTGATTTAAAACTAATTACAATCTTTTTCAGTTTGGAATTATTTATAAATTGATATGGCTCACGATTTTTGGAAAAAAAATGAAATGGTGCATTTTGTACACGTAAATTTTTTAAGGTGGGAGTGAGTAGCTCATTGACACCGAAAGACATTATCGTCGGTTTGTATGACGATAGCCTCATCCAAAGCAGACCCATAAAATTCAAATTAACAAGATGGTTATTTAGGTCACTACCAGGAACTTGGTCGACCTTTAGAATGCATCGGTTCATCAGTCAAAGTCCATTTAGAGATTCCCAGTTCAGTAGCCTTACAACTTTACGAAATCTTAATTTCATGGTCTGATGAATTTCCTTATTTAATTGAATAATTTACTAATTATTTTCTTATCACTCAGCTACTTTATTACAAAAAAATATCTGTTATTTTTGGAAATTATGATTTTTCTCGAAAAATTTACGCTGTCAAGATTTGTAAAAAAAAAATTATAAATACAGTAAATTAATATATCTATAAATGTAAATAAATCATTTTAATGAAAAAAAAATTGAATTTATAAAATAGGTTATATTTGAAAACAAAAAAAAATTAAATGATTTAAAAATAATTTCCATAAGCTTTAACATCATCCATAAAAATTCCAAATTGACGATTTCTTTTTTCAATATTCTTGACATTTTCCAGTCGTGTTTCCCTATTTGTGGGTGAAGAGAGGGATGCATACTTGTTTGTTAATTTTGAAAGGGGGTGTAACAGCCTGTATGTAACGCCCGTTGGTTCTTGGTTTTGGTAAGGCCTAGTTGTTCCATAGTCATAGCTTTGGTATGGTGTACTGATCCGCACCAGTGGGATTCATTTCCGTGAGATTTGAAATATTATCTAGCTAGACAATTATAATTTGTTTAATAATCGTTACGATAGTGGAAAGGATGATGAAAAGCAGATAAGTAATTGTTCTAATTTTAAAAATAAGGCAAGATATATGATAATTATAATAATTAAAGGCTGGTTATTAAGTTAGTCTGATGGATAATGCATACTTTTTATTGTATCATTGGCGATTTGTTTACAAACTAGGAATAAGTGCGTGAACGAAGACCCCCTCATATTAGAGACGATTTTCTAGACCTAGCACAGATAATGAAATGCTACCCTAAGACTCAAATTTATAATTTATTTCTAAGATATTATGGAGTTGCTGAGTAAAAAAGACTGGGTCTAGATGAACCATTCCGATGTTTAAAACTTAATTTTTCTAAATCTCAAGTTATTTAATCAAATTTTTATATGATGTGGAATGTAGAAGATGTTTGATAGTTTATTGGGATATCTAGGTAATTAGTATTATTTTTTTTTTCTTTGATAGATTTATTTATTGATAGATATTACAATCTGCTACACAGTTGTGGGCAATAGGTAATAGTGATGAATGATCTCATACATACTAAAATAAAAAAATAAAATAAATAAATAAAAAAACTCTCTTAAAATATATACAAACAAAAGAATAGACAAGATGAACATAATCAAACTATCTGTATGAAAAATAAATAAATAAAATAACATAATGATAAAATAATATATACAATATTTACACAATCGATCTGAGGATCCCTGAGCCCGCTCTATCCCCCACGTGTGAGGGGTAGAGCAGTGCTCAAGAGATCACAGCGCATCCCTCGCGCCGCATCACTGGTAGTATTATTTAACGCTTGAGTTCTATAGGTTTTGTTTTTTATATATTTTTTAAAAATATTTTAATATTCAAGTAATTGTCCTAATTGCCTTAATTTTGAGCATGCTGCGAGTCATTTACTAAACACCAAAATAAAAGTCTTAGAATTATCTTTGAATTGTTTTGTATAGGTTCGTATAAACGCATTTTACTTTTACAAATGCTAGATAGTTCGAGAGCAACTATTGATAATCTCACCTCAAAGTTCAAACCGCAAAATGATCTCTGGTTTTCATTTTCTTTTTTGCCAGTAACTTCAACTCAGTTATTTACCGTGTCAACAGTACTTTCACACTGTCAAATTAAATATTTCTTGAAATAAAACCGCATTTCTGGTTTGTTCTACTTTCTTATTAATTATTGCAAGAGCTGCAGTGTTACAACAGCATGCATAGGTTGATTGCTTAATGGTTTACATATATGTTCGGTTACGATTTCCTTTTTTGTTTATTTTTGAAAGTATTACATAACAACCTTAGAAAATGAAATACTGAAATAATAGGCAAAATATAGGCAATGCTGAAGAGGATAAAATAAAAAAAAGAAAACCGATTAAAAATGGCCCTTGTCTTATTGGTAGCTAAGAAGTTCGTTCAAGAGTCTGCAAAGAAAAAAAAAACTTTTTTTAAAATGCATCGACAGTTTTAAAGATCTTCTATTTTTTTTTTTTTTTTTGTATTTTTCATGAATCTAAGGAGCAACATCAAAATACAATTATGCTTTTCATTTTCTTTATTGTTCTCTGATGGTATTAATAATAGTTAACACCAAAAAATGTGGTTACTCATCAGATAGTAGATGCCATTTCACAAATATCGGCCTCAAATAGGCACTCACGTTTGTCGATGGCGTGTATTTTCATTAGGTACTTGTATCAAAATTAATCATAGTCATTTTAAAGAAAATTGGTGTCAGAATTTAAATTTTACTTTTAACTAAAATTACTTTAAATTAAATTTAGCCAAGTAAGAGCGGAAATTAGAGTAATTGTTGAGTTACCTTCACTCTTGATTTTGCTTGTCCATCAAAGTACTCGGACTTACAAAACTTAATCCAACTGCCTGTTTTAATCCTTGAGCTCTTCATGGTTATTTCCAGGCTATCATGGAAAGAAAAAGTGAATTTATTGATTTTTTTTATTATTGTGCATATATATATATAATGTTTGTGTGTTACATTATGAGAAATAGTAGTCCAAACCCAGTTCATAATATACTTCCAGTATTAGGAGTAATGTCCTTTCCTTATTTGGTCAATTTTTGTTAGCCTTTCGAAGTGAAATTTGCAGTCTACCTAGCCTACATCAATGTGATTTGATATTTTTCAGCTCTCATGATGCCTTAATTGTCGGAACGTTAGCTGATTGGTAATTTATTGCAATTTGAGAGACAGGCTTTTTTTTTTTTTTTGGATCATCCATTATTAATTTTATAATATTATTATTATTTCATTTTTTGTAATTCAATTAATAAAATGAATGCGATACTTCAGCGGAAATCTGAAAGGATAGAACGAAGTATCATTAGGAAGATTACGCCTGAATGGCTAGGCTGTGGAACGCAGACGTGCGAGAACGTACTGCAACTCTTACGAATCCGGTTGAGCAACGCAATTCCTGTTCCCACGTCTGACAGATCACTGGCTCTGTATTTCCTTCTCTTATCCATAACTTATCAACGGATACAGAAGGGTTATGGTTACAGAACTTATATCACAGCAGCTTCAAGTGTTGAATTCGCATTAAGTTCTCTGAGGGAGTGAAAATAACCGACCCTTTTCACAAGACATTCTAAGTCATATTCGAGCAGTATGTTTTAATCAAATATCGACTGTATGGTTTAAAATTTTTATTAAAACCTATTCATAATATTTATTGTTTATATTTATGAAAAATTATATTTTCAAATGAACATTGATTTTAAAGATATATTTTAAGACTATTGATAAATTTATTAAATATTTATCTAAGAACGGACTGAAGCGATGTTTTATATTACTTTGTTGAGCGATCGCATGAAGTTTAATGAAAAAAGTTTATATTTATTTTACATTTATATAAATTAAAAAGCGTTTAGCTATTTCATCACTAACCACTACACTTTTTTATATGAAGGAAGTAAGGCATGCCATTTTTGTTTTGTTTTTTAAGTGAACGAAGGAATGATGAGTAACAAACTGTTTTTTTTTTAATGGTTATGTAGACGATGAATCCATAGCAAACACTTGTTTTTATTTTTAAGCTGATGAACTTTGAGATAAGAAATAGAGAAGAATAAAATTTAGATAGATGACTGAAAGCATGATTAGGCAAAATCATGATAGTGAGTGAAGATCAATCTTCGTCTTCTGTTGCTCTTATGTCGTATTTTTTTTTTTAAACATTATTTCTTTTTGCATCATTTGAATACTAAATGCCATTCTCTCTCATAAATTGTTCCTTTTTCAATATTTACATTTATATTTATTTAAAAAAAAAAAAGTTATAAACATAGAGAAATTATTTGATTGATATAATAATAGAGCAATCTTAAAATCTTTAATTTATATCCTTGAAATGGAAATTATGTTCGTTCTAATTACAGTCCCAATCAGGTTTTCTCAACATTAAATCTAGTTCATCTTCCTTTATTCTGCTCGCTATTAAAAGCCAAGCAGTAAAAATACTTTTTTTTTTTAGAAAATAATTTACATTTAAAGGAGACACAGGCACTCCAAAGAATAAACCCGAGGGCGTTGATAAAAGGGATATTGGTAGTTCACACTAAACACATTTAAACCTCCACGTTTTCGACTTAGCAGAGATCCGTAAAGCCTTATGTTTGTAGCCTCATAATTGTCATTATGATCTATAAATCAGTTTAAACGTAAGCATGACATTGGAAGGGAAGTATATATTTACAAAAGATAGATTTTAGATTGATACAATAAGACTCTATTGAAGAGGAGTAACACAAATCTGAAATGCAACACATATTTAAGGACAATATTAGACAACCAAAATAAAAAACATCGTTTCTAAAGTACAATATAAATAGGAAAACCGTAAAAACTTTATTTCCAACGTTACACAAGAATATACCATAATGCAAGTATGAGTCTGATTATTATTCTGCCCGATCTATTATCAACATATTCTTACAATTGGTTCAATAACACAATGTTAAGCGTACTATACAAACTAAAACATTAAAATCTATGAATAGTCGCCGAAACGACACATACATTTTTAAAAAGTCCTTACATATAATCGAAAAATTTCAATATGGAAAAGTGATATTGTAGATTATTTTCAAATAAAAGTCAGTTATATTCTTTAAAATCAGTTAATTATAAAAAAACCGTGCCCGTGTAGGCGACATATTTCCGTGACAACGTATACTCTATGCTAATATTACATAAATATAAATTAAAATCAATCCAATGTTATATATTTGAAATAATAAACCAGTTCACATATTGAATTCAGATATTTATTTTTGCTTGGTTATACATTAATTAATTTTTATACATATGATATAATATCCATATGTTAAACGAAGTCAATTTCCGTTACGGGACACTTTTTCTAACATGGCATCCCGCAAAATGATTTATAAGACGTTGTCACGTCAAAAAAAAATAAACTTTGGAAACGCAAAATTTTAACAGAATACATGTTATTATAGAATAATATATGTAGATTGTCTTGTAATCGATAAACGAATTTCAATACAGCCCGTTAAACGATGTATAATATATATTTGTTTGGTGTATAGGTATAATGTTGATCACTTCCATTTCTAATTTGAATAAGAATTTTCTAATTTTAAATTTTTGAATTATAATGAAAATAAAAATAAAATTTTCCTGACAATCCTCTGAGGCGTCTGAAAAGAAGATGGCCACGAGACCGACTAATGTAAAATGTCATTAGAGTGGTACCAATGGGTAGTTTCTGTACACGCCTGTAACACTCCAATTTAACTCATCAGATTTACTAAATGTATTATAATGTACAGTTGTGAATAGTAATAAATAAATATTAAAAAAATAAAATTAAATTAAATTAAAATTTTCTGATTAAATTTCTTTTTTTTATTTATTTATTGATATTTACAACTGTATAAAAAATATAACAAGTAAATTTGATCATAATGACATAATGATATGATACAGGATGTAGAGAAAC
>NW_027108945.1:286054-310927 GCF_000696795.3 Halyomorpha halys
TATATATATTCTATCTTCTTTTTTTTTAATCGATGTTTCAACACTTCTTAAACGCTTTTTTTTTAGTCAAAGTAGAACAAAAAATGGACAAAGCACGAGCTAAGCACTATGGTTAAAGGACCCCGATATAGTCCTTATGATGAAGATTACAAGACCGGGCAGAACAAGACATGTCGTCAGGATGGGTAAAGAGGATCAACCAAGACAGCTACTGACAGAGCCAATTCATGGTCTGAAGAAAAGAGGAAGGCTAGGACTAGGACACGGCGTTGTTGCTGTAGTTTATGAAGGTTCGGAACTGAATGGTGACTAGAAGTGATCGAGGCAGTCGGAGAAAGATGCTGCAGAATGTAAATGTCGACACCAGGGCCCTGTTTCATAATGAAAGCTAATAAATAGTATTAGTTCAAATTACAGGTATAAAAACAACGTGATAATTGCACTAATACTTATTATTTTTCTTAATAGGGAGGACTATTAGTGATATTACAGGAGTTAAAAAGTAATAAAGTACAAGTTACTATTGTACAAGTCAGTGTAATTGTATTAAGTTAAATCGTCAAGACTAATAGTATTAGTTTGTACTTTATTATTAAACAAGGCCCTGATATAATAATAAAAATCACTACCGAATCAGTTAAACATTCCATCAAGATAGCTAAACAATTCGACCTACTTCACGATTTTTTTTTTTTTTTGCTCTCATGATTCCTGATTAAAAACAATTTTAATCAAGATTCATAATTAAATACAAGATAGAATTCAATTAAAACATAGTCGTATTTAGCTAGAAAAAGAACTTAAGAAAGTATATCTTCATAGCATTATCAAAAATGAATACCTACTATTTACAAAACAGTGTGAACATGTAGCCAAAATGTTAACAAAATTTACCTTAATAATTAAGAAACGTAAAGCAAATCATAGAACAAATACAAGAACCAATGTCATATTTCGACCTTGCTTGAATTGCTACATCACTCTCGGTAATGAGTAGCTATTCATCTGTTATCTCTGGCTGTGGGAATCTTCGCATCCTCTCCACGTAGAAATAATGAATATACTAAACAATCATTTTCCTTTTCAATTGTCAACAAATCTCTATTACACAGGAAAAATTACGTAGAACTGGCCAACGTCTTAAGGAACGATGCGGAGTCTTGAATAAGAAATTCAGTGAACGCTTCACTTACATCTTTCTAGCCATTAGAAACTCGTTAATTAGAAAAAAAAAACTCTTCTAGGGAAAATTAACATGTATTAAGCAATTCAATTATATTTATATTATGTGAGTTGTTAGCCAAAGTCATCTTCTTCAAGACAAGCTTCTTCAAGCCAAGCTAAGGAAAGTTATGGGAACTCTGTAAGGGACGTTAATATGTTTGCCAAGTATTGAACTTGACATAATTAACGAAAAAACATCGTATGTTAGTCGTGTGTGGCCTATTCTAGGCCTAATGATGAAACCCTTCTGTTCAGCCAGATCTTCTCCAGGATTTATTTTATTTTTTAATATTTTATAGTTTTTTTTGTGCCCTTGGGTGATTTTGCAGAGCTGGATCCAAGTCTACTTGGTTTTATAAGTAATTACTTATATATCAAGAGGTTTAAACATTGCATACTCCTATTGTTGACTATGCTTCTTCTTTCTTTTTTTTTCCTTAATTTCTTTTTAATTTCCTTTAATTGCTAAGTGCGATAGTATCTGAATTTCGAGGATTTGTATTAGTAAAGCATATGAATATTTTTGGAGCCATGTATACAAACTATCAAAATGAAGACCAGAAATATTCATGAACATAGCAATTTTTCGTATCACTATCATAATACGCTACTTATTAATGTTTATAACTATCAACCCTGTCCTATTACTTCTGTTTTTAATCAGTATTATCCTCCTTTATCTTTCCAATTTACTGAATTATCTGCCTGTGTGTTATCAGTATAGTTTAAGGTCTTATAAATTTAACAAGGACTTGAATTTATGGCTCTATAGAGACGACCTAATAGTCAGCTTTGCTCTCCATTTCCAGCCCATTCAATACCTTTCGTTCTTTGACGTATGATTTTTCTTAAACAGTTCCTCTTCTTTCCAAGATTACAAGAAGCGAGGTAGTTTCCTTTAAAACGATCCGGTACAACTTTCTATTCAGTCTTTCTGGCATTAAGTGACCTACCCTTAAACAAGATACTTTTAAATTATAGGACCAAAATTTTATTTATTTGATTAAGAAATTCATTGCTCAATAGAGAACGGCAGAATGTAAAGTCGATTGCACGTCCCACGAAAAAAATAAAATAAAAGGAGATCACCAAACTGGATTTAGGACCTATAACCTTTCCAATAATTTGGATCAATTAAGAAAGTGGTTTAAAAAATAAGCTGTTGCATATTTATAAACGTTTGTTTGTTTTTTTAGTTCACAAAAATAAACCTTCCAAATTGAACAAAAAAAAATGTTGATACTCCCACAACATTCCCTCTGGCATTTCTTTTGAACTATATGGTACCAAATATTTTATATTTTGCTCCAGTCACAGATTTTCCTGGATAGTTCCATATATAAAAAATCATTAGAACATAAATTATTTATACTATGATTCTATTGTGGTGTTAACTTATGTTTATTTTATTTGAATGTTTTATACGTTTTCCTCATTTTCATGATTGCTTTTTTACTTTAAACTGTCACCAATATTTAACGTGGACAATTGATCATTTTCATATTAACTTACACGAATGAAATTTGCATGTAAAATACTTCATTGTATAAACCATGCTACAAATAAACGGCCTTCTCTTTACAATGTTACTGTTGAAGGACATAAATACAAAAAATATTAAACAGTTAATTATGAAGATACTGAGTGGAAAAGAGCTGATGCAAGCAATAAATTGCTCATGATTTCATTAAATGTTCCCTGCATAATAATTAAAATCTATCGGGAAAAACCGAGGTAAATAATTTTTTTTTTTCAAAAATGCATAACAACAATTTCTGGTAGATAGAAATAGATAACAAACAATCTTCAGTTATATTCGTTCAGTGTAAAGAATAGGCGATTCATAAATATAATTCTTCTGAACATTTAATGAAGAAATGTCGGATACCTCGTTTTTTCTTTGTATTCTTAAAATTTATTTTTTTTCTCAGCAAAAATAAAGTGATTAGAATTTTAAGAAATGGAATTGCCGCTTTTACCGAGCTTAATCTAAAGCAATTTTCAGCAGACTGCGTAAACAATTATGACATAAAAACTAACCTTCAACTAAGAAAAATTAGCTTCTAATTACTTTGAACGCAAAACACATAACTCATTTCTGTTGTCAAAAAACAAGCAGATTCTTGGTTGTATACCAGAGCCTATGAGATCGGATTTTCCAATCATATTTAATTGAGTAATTAATACTTCAGAGATTTACTGACTATCGACGAATTTAAGTCTAATAAAATCATCTAGATATATAATATGATACAGCAGGTAACTCTTCTCTTTCTCTTCGTCGGTATGTAGTCAAACTCGTGTTCCGGAATAATCTATTGAAGTGTTAATACTAGTGAAATTTTCAAGGATTGTTTGAGTTGGTGTCTAATACCATATCTAGTTTATTATATTCCATCCTCATCTTTCGGTTGCGCATGCGTACACGTATTTTTTTTTTTCGGCACACCCATACATCAAAAGTTTGATCTAAATTTGGAAGAAGGTTTCATATATAGACATGTCCAATTATAAATTGTATGAATTACTTCCGCTTGCTCTTACCAAAAACTAATTTTCTAAATACCTATCTTTCAACAACAATTTTATTCCCAAACAAGTCATTAACTTTAATATATTATTAATTAAGTACGCAATAGAAAAATGCAAAAGAGGAAGGTTTGCAAAAATATACTATCAAAACAGGGATAAAAAAGAAAATTGAAACAGCAATAAACCATTTGCTTGGCCGGATTTTTTACTTTCTTGATACATTTTGTACATTTAAATCATGACTTTAACCCGATTTGCCTCCCTTCCTACCTCCCCATACTGATATACATCATTCCAAATATCTTATACGTAAGGTTTTATATGGATAGATAGAGGAGGTTATCTTTTTTAATAAAAAGAGGAAACAGTAAAATTGTTTTTAAAAAATAATTCATACCGTTTATTAGTCAAGAACTTTCTACATAAAATATTCTTTTTTTGCAATCTAAACCTAATTTAAACGTAAGTTCGACAAAATACTATTTTTTATTGACATTCCTTAACAATGATACATCTTAGAAGAATCACTGTCTTATCAATAAGTGTATCTGTTGGAAAAAATTTTTGTTAAAATCCAGACAAAATTTATTGACGCTAACTTTTGATATCAAAATGGATTTCTAATTACCACTTGATAATTGAAGAAATGAATAGATGATGATATTATGTTAAGAAAATACAAATTCTTGAAAAAATAAATCTAATGCTTATTTATTTATTTTTCAGTTTTTAAAACAACCAAAATTTAGTATTAGTATAAAGGAGTATTTAAATATCTTTTAAATTGAAAATTCCAATTTTTCCTAAAATATCACATAACACCTTCTTCATCTACTCATTTCTTCATTTTTTCTTTTTGCTTAAAGACCACAAATCGTTCATCAATGTAAATTCTAGTTCTCTGGGAGCATTAGCTAATATAGAAAAAGTTCAACGAGTCTTAAAATAATTAATTTCCCTACATTACTTTTAATAAAATGAGTAAAGATGGCAACTTATTTTTTGAAGCTATAGTTTTCCTTTCTTTCCACTTCTTCAATTTTCATGTTCGACTACTTCAATAAATGCATATAACCGCCTAATGGTTAATTCTCTATTTACAGTGCAACTTTGAATAGCAATTCATTTATTTTTAAATTCATTATGTATTTTTATAAAAAGATTATTCGACAGAATTTGAAAAACAATCGAAAATAAATTTGAATTTTATTTTGCTAAGTCTAAAAATTGCTGCTAATATCCATCCCAAATGACTCTTTAAAAAAATCTGGTGACTTACTATGTATTATATATTAATTAACTTTCACTCTTTAATACGTAAAAGTGAAAATTGATAGATTACAGATGTCATTTGTAAGAGGTACATCATTTTATGTTATATGTATGTGTTGGTTTTTTTTTTAATAATATTATTTATTCTCAATAAAAAATACAAATAAATTTTTGTTGCTTCTGGAAATTTCAGTCTATTAAAAAATTGATTGTTGATAATTAATAGTACTTTGGTGCTGGTCTACAACTTAACGTCAGAACAAAAGAAATATTTCTCTTACTGTGGGTTTTTTTTTTATCACACATACCAATCAACATATACTTGATAGATAATACATGTACGGTCTACGATATCCAAACAAACAAAAAAGTCTAACTTCTTTTTTATTTTACTATTTTAGTCAAATGGACAAAAAAAAAAAATAATAATTGCGTATTCAAAAAAATAATAACACGAGGACACAATTATATACCTCATAAAAAATCATAGATCATATCCCAATCAAAACTATATGTATATATAAAATTATTAATGTCTTGAATACAAATCATTGTTTGTCAGTGTTATCAATTTTTATCTTATCACACCAGCTTTGATCTAGGTGTGATATGTACTTATATATATTTATATAATTGGGATTCGTTATGTAATAAATTATATTGATATATAAATATATTCAAATTTATTTTTGTATAAAATATGAATTTGAGGTAATACGAACCAATCCGACAGTGCCAAATTCGCTATCACAGGCCCAACGAACACACGCGACCGTACGCCACTGACATCACGCCGATACTGAAACCACCTCCACCTGCTCTGTGTATGGTTACAGCGGTCTGCGGATTGAGTAACTGATTTCTGGACGATTCTTCCAGCTGTTCGGTTTCCAGCAGACTTAATTATCGCTATTATTGTAATTTAGCTTAGATCAGTTATAATTATAATAGCATATGGCCCCTTCGGTTGACAGATAACTCCATAAAATAAATTTTTGTTATTTCAATATTTATTCTGCAAAAACCTAGCACTGAATACGTAGTAAAATGTAATGTTTTTATAATTCTGCCATAATTTAATAAGTGAAGTAATGCTTTCGCCGCAAGAAATATTATTAACAATAATTTTCTAAAGATTATTAAAATCGAAGGTCATTCTTTCAACTGACAGTCTCATGTAAAAATGAAGAAGAAGAATAATGACATATCTTACGAAATTATAATCAATTAAAGCTTATGGATTAATTTAACTATATCATACTTTAGTTGAAGGCGGTGAATAAAGGTATCAAAATAGTAGAAGAAAACTATTTATTGTTAACCAAAGTTTCGCCCAACTTTTCAGGGCTTCATCAGAGCTGAAGATGACAACTGAAAATATCTTTGTTTCAATCTGGCAGCTCTGACGAAGCCCAACAAAGTGGGGTTATCAATAAACTTTGATTGACCTTCGACCGGACTATTTTCCTACAATCTGCTTCATACGATCAACTATCTTCTTCCAATACGAAATATGATGATATATCTTTTTCGGAGTTCTAATAAAATACATATCTTACATATATTCTATTTACGGAAAACATATTTCCTGATTGAAAAAAACCCGTCATAAGCGCTAACAGAAATCATTAGTTATTTTGTCATTAAAACTTGCATCTTAGGAAGAGGCACAGATAATTACAAAATTAAAGATATAAAATCTATTAAATAATCACACTATAGAAAAAAATATAAATAAGAATATGTACTTTTTTTTTACAAGTTTGGTCGAGAATTATTTAAATTAGTGTACCAAAGATTTTGTCTTTAGTCATTAAAAATGAACAGAAATATACATAAAATGAAAAAGAGATACATAATTAAATTTTAAGAAATGCTTTTTTCCTCTCGTATCCAATCTTTACAATCCAAAATCCTTCGTAAAATCCTCAATGCTCCTTATTTTGTTATTAATAAAACCATCCAAAAGACCTAAATGTTCCTTATGTAACCGATCTAGCCCGAACCCGATATTATTCCTTCCATAATAAACTCCCTAACCACTAGTTTCTAACCTTGCTTCCTCTTCCATTCCTGGCAATTCTCCGAGACGCCTGAAAAGAAGATGGCCTCGTGACCTTATATTGTAAACTTTTTAGAGTTCTACTACTGGGTAGTTTCTCTACATCCTGTATCATATCATTATGTCATTATGATCAAATTTACTTGTTGTATTTTTTATACAGTTGCAAATATCAATTAATTAAAAAAAAAAATGCTTTTAGTTATATAATTTATAATGCAAAATTACAGAGTTGGGGTGCTACCCCATGCAAATTCAAACATTATTGCTATTACATAGGAAAAGAAATTTTCACGGATTTAGGAGACCTTACTATCAAAGCAGTTGGGGGCTTGAAAATAGTTTGTTGTGAACCACTGCAGTATATTTTATATTAATAATATTAAATATTTATTTCCAAATTATTAAAATATTTAAGTTCATAACTAACAGTATTAAATAAACACAAGACTAGCTGTCCTTGTTCCTGCCCCTAAATTGGGACAGAGTGTGCATAAGCTCGCCTGTGTATCAAGTACAAATAGGCATACATGGGAATAGCAGAAAAATTGAATGCCTTGTTCATCTTTAGTTCACTGGCCAGTTCTAATTATGGGTAAAGAGTAAAAGCAAAAGATACTTGAGGTCTTAGCGAAGGCATCTCTTTTCAGTAGAAATTTATTTTCAACACAAACATTTGAAGACAGTATGTTACTTATAGACCAGTCATTGTTCATTCTTCATTTTAGATACTATTAAAAAAAATGTTTCATAATATTCGGGAACAACGTCTGGCAGCCGCTACATACTGTAGAGGAAAATACACATGTTTTTACTTTCAAAATATTTGGAATTCTAAAGGAACTCAATTCAAAAATAGACGGGCCAAGTCAGTTGAAAAAAAGAATTATGGCTCATAAAAACGCTACAATATGGCATAGATGTTTAAAAGATATAATTTAGGCTTTAGCTTGCACGAAAGGTAAAATTATGGGAATCGGTTGGTTTATATATTTTTTTTCGTGTGTGGGCTGCCCTAATTAATAAAACCATAAAATATATAAGTAATTTGTAAATAAATACGTCAAGTTGTCTTATTAGTTTTTAAGTTGATTTAAACTGTGCAACAATTTTCCATAAATATTTATATATTTTTTATTTGGTTCTATTTTTTTCTTGCCTTTACCCATGGTTCAGAGACTGAAAAATAATGATCTTTTAAATTTAATAATCCTTTAACTGGAAGATTCTTATGGAATTAAAATGGATTTAGTGAATGACACAATTTCTTCCTTATTAAAATACAATAATTTATTTCATATCTTCAGCAACGTTTCGGGAGATTTCCCCCATCTTCAGGCTGCTAAAAAACAAATTCAACAAAACCATAAACATGTGCTTACAACAACACTAATATATCATATACACTCAAAGAACTATTTATAAATTATTTCTTGATAACAAAATACCTATATATGACATATAAGTTTCTCCTATTTGTCATACTTGCTAATATATTATAATATTAATTGAGTAAAACTTGCTAATGGTCATACATCTTTAGGAGAATAATTACCTTTCTGAAGGTTATCTTCCATTATGATAACAACCATATAGACTATAAAATAATTATCTCCTACCTCCATTATCACAAAGATGAACAATATAAGCTAAAATTAACAATTTTTCAAAAACCATTTCTATACAATGATCTTTTAAAAAACAAAAATAGAAAGAGATCTTTATCGTTTTTATCATCATTCTCCTTCGCTCTGTTGAGCAGATATATTATGTGTAAGTATAATGTCGTAATCAATATATTTTGAATAATATTTAACATCATTTGGTGGGAAAAGAGTGATTTGGGGGTTGTCATATTATTCCTCCTTACTATTCCAAACAGTCAATTTGTGAAATTAGTTGCTAAAACTTTAAAATAAAGGCAAAAAGCATAAAGACTCCATTTACACTCCTATAAAACCTTTAGTTTTCTTAACTATCAGCAGACGCTCTTTGGCCAGTCGATCAAGAAGTAGTATTTAAAAACTTTTGAAAACAAGGTCCATTTAATAATTTACATTTTTTTAAATTAAAAAACCCAAAACAGAAAATGTAATACCTATTTTTTTTTAATTACACCAGTAAATATACAAACAAGTTTGAAGTGTAAATGACTTCAATTGGATAGTTAGATTCCTGTGACCATTACAACAGATGTATCAGAACTGGACTCACTTCAAACGCAACCAGACATACCTTGGCCACTATCTATTTGTAAAGATAAGCCAAGCTAGTTTATCGTTTAACCTATCATTGCTAACCATAATATGAAACATTCTAAACATGGAAGACGGAATGAGATTCCGAAATTTCTTGAGGCTGACGCCGGTCGATTTCAAGTTTATCTGGAAATAGGCCTCATATATCTATTAGTAAGAGAGATTTCCACTACCAATAGGCCTACAGACACCATTCATTTTTTTGCTAGAGCAGCTTCGCTTAAAAACTTTCAATACACCTTAAACGTTTCAAACACATTAGCTCGACATGCGTACTCAAGGGATTGTAAGAAAATAATTCAGTGTTTTTTTATTTAATAATGTTTTCTTATTTTATTAACAAAAATAAATATATATAAGGTGTTTTTTTAAGCCCGATAGAACTTGAAATTGTAAAAAATAACACAAAAAATTAAATTGTAATCAAAAATTTTTTTTTATTCGAAAGATCAATACGTGACATTAACATTTGAAAATGATTTCGGGCATATGGGCACCGCGGCTGTTCTTGACGAAGCGCATTCTGGACGTCCAATTTTGGGCCACTTTTTCGAGCACTGCTGGCCGTATGTCACGAATAACACGAACAATGCTGGCCTCCAAGGCGTCAATTGTTGCTGGTTTATCAGCATAAACCAGTGACTTCACGTAGCCCCACAGGAAATAATCGAGAGGTGTCAAATCGCACGACCATATGCGGCAATTTTGCTTATTAACAAACCCGTTAAGCCAAAAATGCGCCTCATCGCTGAACACAATTTTACAGAATGCGCTTCGTCAAGAACAGCCGCGGTGCCCATATGCCCGAAATCATTTTCAAATGTTAATGTCACGTATTGATCTTTCGAATAAAAAAAAATTTTGATTACAATTTAATTTGTTGTGTTATTTTTTACAATTTCAAGTTCTATCGGGCTTAAAAAAAGACCCTATATTAGTGTGGTTATTACGAGAATTAGAACGATAGCTAATATAACTGAATCATATTTCCTACATTATTAACACGAAAATAGGGATGTTATACAAGTCAAGATGGCAGGAGAAAGGACCCATTCCTCTTATCCACGTCCGTAAAGAATGTTGCACGACATTGAGCCCAAGAATTTGGGGCGGGTTTCAAAATTCATACAAAAAAACCAACCCACAAGAGTTCCTAACTCAACGTTGTCTGGATTCCCAAACGTTAGTCGAACACCACCGCAATAAAGAATCCAAGAGCGTACTAGGTCTTGAAGTCCACCTTACACGGCCAATGTTATTGAGCGTGGTATATACATGGTATGTATACATATTATACATATGATACGTATATACTCTTCTACAATATACTCTTCAGGTAGTCAATAAATTGAGGAAAGTCGGTATAGAATCGATAAAACTGATCGTGGAACATAATTATGATTATTATAGTATTATGGTCAGTAAAAAAATAAGTCATTCCTAATATTTTTAAACAAATTATGAAAACTGTGTGAACAACACAGTTGGTTTTATCTTCATTGATTCATTAATCGTTCTTTAAGAAATGAATAAAAACAATACAGTTTATTAAATAAAGAATACGCGAAGCAGCCCTTATTATAGATGTTTTAGAAATCCATAGTTCAAGAGATTTTGTGAAATAACAAATTTCTTATGTCATTCCTAAACGTGTTGCAATAAACATCTAATTTGTTTCACACCTAAGTGTGTAATTCAGCAGTAAATAAGCTGTGAATGCCGTAACCAATTAGAAATGTAAGGAATGTGATGATTAGTTAAACAAATAAAAATTCCTTAATAAAACATCTATTTGAAAAAAAAAATTTTAAATATAAAAAATTACAATTTCATATTGACATTTTTTTTTTTTAATTTTCAAATCCTCTTTATTGATATATAATTACAATTACAAATATATGATAATACTCTCTCTCTCATATTGACAATAACTTTTAAGAGTTTATAAACTATGCTTCTAACTATAATATTACATTGTGAACTAATTTATTAACGAGATGAAACCCTGAGTACCAATAATATTAACATTTTCAGAATGAAATTTTCTGTAATTTGACACCACACAAGATTTGAAAAAAAATTTCAAAATGTCACACAATATTTCTTCTGTTATTTTTCAATTAAATAGAAAAATAACAAAAGCAATATACTTCACATAAAAACATAGGTAACGCTATTACTACCAAAAATGCATGTACACATTACAGAGATATAGTAAATAATTTAATGTTGTACAATAATATTGGTTATTAGAATACATTTAATACTAGATTAATTATTTTTTATATATGCTTTTTTGAGAGTGGTTTAGTTTATTATCAATTTAAAACAATTTTGATCCTTTTTTTCCCCTCAACTTTTATTCTTTAAAATTTCTCCAACGTTTCGGCCCTCAGGCCATTCTCAAGGATACCACCTTCAATATTGATGTCATTTCTTTTTTAAATCTTAAAATTGGAGGCTAATTGCCCTTGTCACATATAACTTTTTTGAAAAATTTTATATCTTAGATTTAAAACTTTTTTACAAAACACTTTCCTCCCTTCACTTACATTTACAACTTAAAAACAGATTATTTTGTAATATTTTTTTAAAAAATATGTTGTTAATAGATTAGTCATCTTTTGTTGAACAGAGGTAGGAGAGTATTGACTTAGTTTATAATCTATTCGTTATCAATGGTAAAGATAATCTGGTTTCAGGAAGGTATTTCAGATCTCCTTACTTATAATTATGTTGGTATTTTTAATTATTAATATTTATATTATTGACAAGAATATGTTATTGTTAGCATTATAAGACTAATAAGGAGAACACAAAAAATAATTTTAAAAGATATATTTAATCAGGTAATTGTTTTAAAAAAACAAAAAGTAAATTTATACTTATATTAAAAAAAGAAATATATTTATGTATTAAATAGGTATATTTATTAATTGTTGCATGCATAGGATGAACTTGAGAATTTCTTGTAGATACCTGATGATGGGGTGACAACCCCGAGATGTTGTTATTGGTTTTAATGAAATAAAATAAATAAATAAAAAAAAATTAAAACAAGGAAGATTGGTTTTCATTTACAAGATCTAATTTTTAAAAAAATGTCTAGACTTTTACTTTGTCAAAAAAGATACCATGAATGATCTAAAAATTTAAACTCAGTCTTTCTGGGAATTAGTTGCTTTTAACACCAATTTTTTCTTACATCTCATCTTCTAATTTATATTTTCTCTTTTTTTTATTATATATCATCGCATTGTGTTTTATACTTCATAGTTTTCGTAAATCAACTACAGAACACCTTAGAAGAAAAGTAATAGAAAGGAAAACACTCGCCGGCAGCCAACAATAGCTGATCTTGACCTCAACAATCAGCACTTGACCTAGAGAGGTACTTACGATATTTAGAGTGCCTTCCAGCTATTATAAGTATTACTACAAAAATTAATCATCGACATTAATAAATATACAATGAGAAAGATGGATCATTTGTCTTTTTGAACAATTACATGGCTGTGGTCAGTCGCGATCAAATTTTAGCAAGATAAACCACAATAAAATCAACACGAAAAAAAATCTAAGATATTATTGAACAACCATGGCTGCTCCACGAATAATTAATAAGACTTATCCACAATATTTAGAAAAATTTAATCAGTTTTGTTCAGGCAGTATTAACCAACACCAACAAAAATAATTATTAGAAACAAAAGTACAGAGACATGTTCATACATCATAGACCTCACGACAATGTTGATAATGTAAAACTACGAAATTTTATTCTATACATAAAATATATCCATATTAAATGCTTTAAGTGATATATATAACTAAGTTCGTGTATACGAGGATAACTTCAATAAATCGAACACTAAAATTTGGAATATGAGAAAATAAAAACACTAGAAACATATTCGTGATAATTTCGAATTTTTAACTCAATGTCTCCGTATTAAGTCAAAAATTCTAAATTATTACAAACATGTTTCTAGTGTTTTTATTTTCTCATATTTCAAATTTTAGTGTTTGATTTATTGCTATTATCTTCGTATACACGAACTTAGTTAGATATGTATTTAATCTCACTATTATACTCTTAATCATACATACATAAATACATGAATGTGTAAAAAGAACTGTGTGAGATCCTGTTACTTTTTTACAACGAAGGCTACCTTACCTTAGAATAGAATTCTAACCTTCTAAGTAGGAACGTTTATGCTAATTTTGTGAAATTTACTCACACAGTGGAAACTTAATTTTTAAAAAAATTAGAATTTAATAACTGTTTAATAATTATTATAAAACAAGCTGGTATATCTCGACGAGAGCACCACACGCTACACGATATCCGAAAACTAACTTGCGAGGTTCCTTTACAATTTTTAGGTATTTTATTTTGATAGTGCAACAAACATTTTTGGATAGTCGATAATATCGATATTTACAAATATTGGGATAACCGAAGTCAGAATTTGGCTGATGTAATGGTACATACATGGAGGCTGGAGTCACAAATGCCCCCGGCATTTCTTGGCGTTTCTGACCGCAATGTATGTTTATGCTTTCCCAATTAAATGATATGCATTCATTAAATGATATGCATTCAGCACCAACTGAAGTGGTGTTATTATTTCATATTTTCTTGGTAAATAAAAAATAATACAGTTTGAAACACAAATATAGTATATTTAACTGTTCTATTACATAATAATATGTTTAAATATAAAGAAAATATAAAACCAAGATATTGAAAGAATTTTCGCGAGAAAGTCGAAACATTCATAATTGCATTTACAATTTTAGCTCGCGACCTTCTTCCTCTAGCAAAAATATCTTGTGTCCCCCAGACCTTAGAGAAATCGCTTAAACATTTTTTTAATTTTTAATATACAGGACTAAATTGTATATTATAAAATTCTCAACATGCTTACGCTTTGTAACGCATTATCAAATATATACATCAAATCATTAGTTATAATTTGAAGGTTGGTGCAAATGTATTTAATTTATTTAAATTTTTTTTTAACTTTATTTATTGATATTTACAACTGTACATAAATACATCAAGTAAATTTCAGTAAATCATAATGGTATGGTACAAGCATTTAGAGAAACTCAATGGTAGCACTCTAAAAACATTTTTACAATATAAGGTCTCGAGGCCATCTTCTTTTCAGACGCCTCGGAGGATTGTCCGGGATAAAAGAGGAAGGAAGATTAGAAACTAATGGGTTTGAGTGTTTAGGGAGTTTGTAATGGAAGGTTTGATATCTGGTTCGGGCTAGATCGGTTACAAATGGAACATTAAGGTCTTTGTGGATGATTTTTTATTTTAAATTAAATTAAATTTTCTTTATCTTGTATATAAATTTATATGCTATTCTTTAGTAAGTTTTTATTATATAAATTCAGATTTTTATTAATTGATACTATATTTTTAATTTTTCTTTACTTTTTTCCTTTTAATTTTATTAGTATAATTTCTATCATCTAAATTTTTTTAACGTCTACTTTTTTCTTTAGTATATAAATTATGGTATGAATGAATATATAGAACGATAATATTTATTTCCTTTAATTGTGGTAACTTTTAAATCAAAAAACCTATTATTATTAATTATAAAAAATATATATTCAAATGCATGGCGCGACAATAAACTTAAAATTAAATTATTACAGTAATCACAATTTACTAAAACATAAAAATAATGCTCAAACAAATTAAATTATATCCATAAGGCCCCAACACTCTTTATTAATAACTTCAAATAATAATAATTTCAACGTTTCTGCCAACCTGTCCATCACCCAATCTTTTATTATACCTTATTGTTTAACTTTTAAAAATATTATTAATTATAAATTAGCATATCTTAAAATATAACTTTACAGCCTGAAATAAGCTGTTAAAATTTGCTGGCTATTCTTCCCAGGAGTAATATATTCCAGTTAAAAATTAACTCTGATGAAACAAACACTAATAATACCTTCATATGGAAAGAAAGAAACATTTTGAACAAAATTCTAATTGTTTTCGAAAGTGTAGCTTGTCAGATTCTGGACACAACCTATTAAAATATTGCTACAGAGAATTAAATTTAATATTCAAATATGTTCTAAGGACATTACATATACTAAAACTAATTAAAATAGAAAATCATAGAATAAGGTATGAATAACAAACAAAATACTATTCCTAATAATACTAATAATAGTATTCCTAAGATTACTCTACAATAAAGAATAACAGAATACTAAAAAAATTAATCCTGGGGATAACGAAGATATATGGTGAATTACGAATAGTGTATGAGAAAGATTTACATTTAAGTTATTGTTCCTCTTAGGATGCGATGTTTCGTATTCCTTTGCTATGAAGTGCATATTTAATGCATATCTTGCAACTGATCGAGGAAATTTGATAGGAGGGACAGATAGAGATGTCTCTGTTACCAATTAATTTCCTGGCTGATAGCAATTAGGTGAGGGACCATCAGTCACAGCCACACCCACGTGCTCTGTCATCCTTATACGTAGTTATTACTGTATTTTAGATTCTGACTAGCTCACATTGATACAGATGTGCTAATATATGGCACATTAGTACAATAGATTAGTAACTTATTCAATAGTATTATTAGTGCTTTTTGCAATCCAACAGAACAAACAGTTTACTATATCTTATCTGTCAGACAATCATAGATTAAACATTAAACACTGTAAGGCTTTGTCAAAAATTAATATGACGGCATTATTTTATACTTTAGTTAAATATGAAAGCTTAAAATAAAATTAATATTACGTAATATTCCTTTTCTTTGTTTATTTTAGGCCGTGTATTTGAAATGAGGAGGTCATTGGGATAACAAACACAAAATAGTGAAACTCATTTCATTAGCGCCAACGGCCATAATTTGCCTTAGTCCTTCATCACGGCTAATAATAATGATTATAATATAAAATAATATAATTAGAAAATAAAAATAAAATATATGATATTTGTACACAAGCAGTATGATAATAAAATATATTTCATAAAAAATAGAATATATAAAGATAAAAAACAGAATAAAAATACAGTAACATGAAAAATCGTAAATGAGTGGTAGGGAAAAAACTGAAAATCAAACTTGCAAATAATGAAAATTACATAATATTAAAATAATGAGAAAAGATTGAAAACGTATTTGTTAGTAATCAAGTATGTAAACATAATATCAGAATTTTTTTTTCCGTAGTAAAATATATAGTTTTATCAAGTTATGTTCACCACATTAAATTAATGTTGTATTTCTTATTCCCTTTGGCTTATATAATTTTAAATTTTACTTATTAACTTTTTTATTCTGCATACATTTTTAATTAATTGCATATACGTATTCTTTCTCACTTTTCTCATGATTTTAATTTAAAGTAAGTCATTTTTTATAATTTATGCATATTTACCGACTCGATTTTTATATTTTACCCTCTCAATCATAATTTTCCATATTGCTATGTTTTTATTTTCTTGTATTTACTTCTTTTACTATAATGTTTTTTCCATATTACCTATGTAACTTTGTAATGTTATTTTCTTGATATGATCTTGTTTTTTATAAAATAATCCGTTATCTTTTTAGGTTTTAGCCTTTATATAAGCATATTCCATAAGCATATTATATATTGGCATATTCCAGCCAAAACTTCAGTAAAAAGTGGGGTTACTGACATAGATGCGGCAGTTCTGATGAATTGGTATGTTGCTTGTAATGAATGGCTAGTTATAAATCTACTTTATAGACCTCAATATCAATTTGAAATTTAAAACCACCCGTAAGGACCAATATTACTGTAAAATGAATTATTTACTCTTTTATAATAAACAATATTAATACCAAAATGAGGATAAAAAATAAATTAAATAGAAGGAAGCCAAATTCGATTTTTTGTAACTAATTTCCGAAATACAGCTGTAATTGAAAAAATGTGTTTTTTGCCATTTTTGCCGACAACTGAAAACCTTTCGAAAGTACAGTATAAAATTTTGAAGTAAACTGTGTATGAAAAATATATATATAGCAACTTAAAATGTTATATTACTTCAAAAGTAATTATATAACATTTTGAAAGTGAAAATATATATGCAAAACAATTGATGAGTTATACTTTTTACAAATGTTAAAAGATGTTTGTTGTTGTTCTCTTCGTTAATAACATAAAAATTATATTTTAGTAATGTAAATGTTATATTCCTTTACCATTTTAGGACAATGAAGCCACTCAGATAATTTATCTTTTCTGTTATAGAAGTCTTGGATCGAGCCTAGGATCGGGAGACCACCCCGCAACGCACCATGCCTCTATAAAGTGGAGGTCCATAATTGGAGCTCTCTCTGTAGCTTGGTTCAATAATGACCACATCACCTCATTGCATGATCGTTGGTCAAAAAACAATACCTCATTAAGAATCATTTAACTCAAGACCCATCACGAAGTTTTGTGGTGCAGAAAAAATAATACTTTCAGGTGCTAGTAAAGGGAAAAAGTTAACATTAGAAAAAGTTTTATTTTGCCTTATTTTATTTACCATTTTAAATTAGAAGCTATAACCTATGAGAAGGCGAAGGTAAAATCGAATCATCACTCTCTTGAAGTTACCATAAAGTGACATCGTGACCACTGGATTTTTCTGACACACATTGGAAATTATGAAATAGCTAACAGCTGTGAGGATTACCGGTGTCCTCAATCGCTAAGAGAAAGGTGTTGCGGGTTCAATGTGATTCCGTCGATGCGTTGACAAATAGAAAATGTGATGTAACTACTGACTTCTTGTTATTCTGATTCGCAATGGAATTTTATACATCTGAACGTATTATATTACTGAGGATATACGTGCGTTTTAAAAATATAATGTTTAAATTAGGGTTAGGATTAACCAGTTCTGAGGAATGTTGCTGTAAATATTCAATTTTCTTCCAAAAGATCTAAAACATTTTCTAGTATATACTAAAATTGTACTAGTAAATATACTATTTTAAAGCGTGAACTTAAACATCTAAAATTGAAAAAATAAAATCTTTTCTCTTCACACGGAATCTCTGATATCGGTCTTGAAGATCAGTTCACTTCATGGAGGAAGCAGAATAACGGATGGAGTAAGTTGCCTGGAAAAATGATGCCACAAAAGTGGGCAAGGTGGGCGTGGCAGAGGAGTAGGGGTGGTTCACCGGTTGCCTTCTGTCTCAGTTTACATTACAATTGTTAAGTTTTATAATTTTCTAATTAACCAAATTATTACGAATAGAAACAATGTTAAAGTCATTACTGATGTACGGTTTAAGTTTGGAAAGCAGCATCCTGCACGAAACGAAGAAAATACATTCATAAAAAATTATTTGAGGTTAATGACTTCCAGTTTAATGAAATTTTTATTAAAACATGGTACAACGTTTCGGGACCACTGTCCCATATTCATTTACTTTAAACCTCATAATTTCATATAGAAAATTATGTCACAATTTCTGCATCTTCACTACTCCATTTTTAACATTAAACTGGAAGTCATTAACCTCAAATATTTTTTTTATGAATTGACTCACCAGACTTCATATAGAGATAATCCAGAGAAGAGAATACATTTATTCACAAACAAGATCCTTGGAATCGTATTAGATGCCCCTTGGTTTATACAAAATCGTCCATTACGTCACGAATTACAACTCCAATTAACAGATGAATTGATCAAAAAAGTTTTGTGCAAGATTCTACTCCCCTCCCATTATCAGATATTGAAGGTGCAGGAGATAACAACGTAGGAAATCCAACTTTCTCACAAAAACTGAAGCCCAGACTTATGCAAGATATTCTGCTAAAAACTGCATTTATTTATTTTTAATTATCTCTTAATTACATGTATTGTTATTGATCACCGTGTAGTATTTTATTTTACTCCCTCAGGGAATTGAAAACATTAATCCTGAATATTTAGAAAAACTTAGAACTAGATAGTGAGTTGGAAAAAAAAGGAAGCACAGTATATTTAAATTTATTAAAAATTTAAAATAATACAATCTGAACTAGAAAATAAAAGTAAATTACAGTTATATAATTTGAGAAACGAGTATCACAATTAAATTGACAGTTGTATAATTTGTAAAATGGGAGTTGGTCCACCGTTAGGGTACCCCATCGTTATCATTATATATTTTTTTATATTCATTTTTTCATTATAGTTGTGGGTTATTTATTTAATTAATCATATAAATAGTAGTTGATCGGTATGCATTTTTTTCTTTATTTTATACTTCAATCACATAACTATAAATATTAATTTAATTTTTTTCAAATAATTTATCTTTACTTTTTATTTTTTTCTAAGCCCCATGGATCCATAGGATTGATATACGGGCGTAGGTAACTAATGATGGGTAAAATCTCGTGTACTGCAATTTAAGAGGGAAATGAGAAAAGGGATTCGCCTGGAATTTGGAAAATTGATTGAATCTGCTGTCTGATCATGGGACTCAGATTTCGTAATGTCAGTAGTCAGTAATTTTGTAGTCCTCAGTCGACTCTGAGTCTGTTTGTGTATGTCTGCCACTTTTTGGCAGTCCTGCCGGTGTCCTAAATAATGGGTTCGTAAAGTGTTGGATGTTATCAAAAGATTTGATATATCTCCTAAATATAAATTCGGTCACAGTCGGGAGTTTAAGTGCCATATGTATGTGGTTCGCTTTTGCTCTGTGAAGTGAAGTATGTCCCACGATAAGTCTGAGTATACCGCTCTCAAACTGTTGGAGCCTCTTGGCCGTTGAAGATGCTATGCTGGTCAGCATAGGTGTTCCGTGGGGCAGGGCCTTAGCGCACTTTTGTAGATCATTAATTTGAGGCAGAAAGAAAAATTAAGAGAAGTTAGCCGGTGATTAACCCTGTAAGACTTCGTTCTGACCTGCTTAATCTTCTTATTGCACTGGCGAGCTAGCGTCAGGTGTCTGTCAAAGGTGACACCCAGATATGCTATGCTGCCTGCTGTTTTATTCTCGTACACTACCATCTTATAGATTTTAGGGGGAGGACGCTTGTTCCTCTGGAAGGAGAAAATAATACGTCAGCTGTAGTATATATAATAATATAGCCTCTGCATTTATTGAACTACTGAAGATGGCTACATCGTAAGCCTTGTCATACTTGGCTCCAACAGTTTCAACCGTATATTCTAGGAAAGTATTGAAGATAGCACAAAACCCTGGAGTATATTTTTTCTTTCTTCTATGCCCTAGGGTGCGTGGGGTTGATTTCATTATGAAAATAAGTTTAGGGTAGCCTCTTTTTCTACATTGGTAATGCATTTGAAGAGGGGGCTGAAAACATTTGGTCATTTAGAAAGGGGTAGTCTGTTTTTTGTGTCAGTCTGTCTCACCAGGATTTTACTATCTAAAAATATTCAATAATTATAATATTTAATTATTAGGGATAATGTTGTTGTTATAAATGGTACAAATAAGTACATAATAAGCTGTTAAATATTTAGATTGTCTTGTAGAAGATGGCCGAGATGGCCGAAACGTTGGACTATTGATGTAATAAAAAGTGTTGAGACTATACAAGGATACGATTTGATTTATTTAATAAATATTATAAATAGTTATTATAGTTAAAACAATATTCAATTACTTTAATAACCGGCCCACCCATGTCGATTTGATAATAAAGAAATATATTTCTAGATATAACCCTAAAATTTATAATGTAAATTAGTTAGTATGATATGGATACGTGCTGATCGATTAGGTATTAAAAATCATTGAAGATGAACAGAGGTGAAATTCGTTTTATCGTCACTGCTGTTCACCCATCATCTTCCGTGGACTGCTTTAGAAAAAAATAAATGACAAATAGGAGGCGATCACGCGAAGCCATTTTGTACAAATGGAAGTATCTTCGTGACCGAATGATGTCAGTACTACACGACTCCTTTCATTTACCGGAGTCGAAATAGTTCTTCGAACTTGCAACGTGTTGTGAATTTGAGCACAAAACCAAGCGTGATGGTACCATCTAATGCACAAGCTCGAATAATTGTCAGATTTAGTTGTTGTTTTTTTCCTTTGCTTTGAAAATCCAGTATTTCAACAGCTAAGAACGATACTTAACGTTTTTGAAAAAACAGCGTGTAGAGTGGCTATATATTTTTGGAGAACTTCAGAAAACTACAAAGATCATTACATTTCTATTTATATGTACAGGTGATATCTAAGTTCGTTTAGATTTTAAAAAAACAGCGTGTAAATTGGTTATGATATACACAAAACGATGATAATCAAATTTATTTGTATACAAAATGGTAAATCTTAAGAACATCTTATATAAGCCCCGACTTCGCTTATTCCCATACTTACATTCTTTATTTAGATAAGTAAGTTTATTGAAAGAAAAATAAATTAACACATATCCTTTTTTTGTGTGTGTATGACATCTTAATAGGTTACGGGGTCGGTTTCTTTTCGATTGCCTCCAATATCTGCACCATATAAGGAGATCGGAACAAATGATCAACAGAAGAAAACAGAAAGAGTTATGGCGACAGACCAATTGGAACGATAAATTCAAGTTGATAGCATATGAAGGTATTTACTAACAATTGTCAAGGTCAAGGCGTGGGCTCTAGGCTGCTTCGATATTTCTTCGTTAGCTTTTAATTTCTCCTCTGGCTTTATCGAGTATTGGTTGAAAAATTGTTTAATCAAATTATTAAGTATATAAAACAAATTCTTTTTAATTAAACAATTGATTACTTATGCATTTTTAATGCATAAGAGAAGTTTTATAGTAATTTGCAGTACCTAGAATTAATGGATTTTACTTAGAACATTGTCCAAAAACGGAAAATTTTATAATTAAAATTATATTACTAACATTTAAAGCCATAATATATAAATATAAAACTTTTTTCTTTATTACTAAAACAACTATAATTTTTCAAAATTTGTTCATCTTAAATATTAAAACTACATTTTTTAGATTCTTTATTTACAATAAGAAACATGGATCTGGAAAAAATATGATTACTCCCCTCAAACTTTTTGGTTTCAAGTTATGTAAAATTTAAACTATTTGTGCGAATATTTTTAGATCTTGTAACTAAATTACAGATCACTCAACAATGATCTTTACAGCTCGTTATTATCATCCACCAATGAGTTTCAAAATGACGGCTAATTAGAAGTTCCATACGTCTAAAGTATCGTCATCAGATACAAAAATTTTTCCAAATTAAATGTTTAGGAATAATAAATCAAAATATTAGAAAAATGGTCTTGTATTTATTATATATAGACTTATATTAAATAAAGTAAATTTACCTATTTGTTACTTAATTTTAAAGATTAATTAACAATTTTCAAAATTATTAGTCACCTTAATCAGATTGTAGCTGAATCATTACGAAATACAAACAGTAACTTGGATAGTATTTACAAGCAGGAAAAAATAACACTAAATAACTGTTGCTATTTCATTATTGGACCTCTGCATAAAATAACTCTTCTTCTCCTAGAGGTGTTTGCAGCAAATCTTTTAATTCCAAACTTTTTTCTGGATAACATTATCTTTGGAGATATTAATTGTCACCTAGCAGTTATATTATAACAAAAACGGAATATCAGAATTACAAAGAAAATAATTTTCTTATATCTTTTGTCATTTCTCATTAATTAATTTTTTATTTCAACTAAAATCGTTCAAAAAGGTAGATTTAAACTAAATTAAGCTCGTAACATATTTTAAATATGGTGATCTGCTTATACGCACTCGATTATGATGAAATTTCCAGACGGTGCTTAACCATGCGAAAAAAACTCCTTTTTAGGTACAACTATACTTAAATTCGTCTCGTAGATGTTATTCTCAAAAGACATATTACCTGACCAACAGAGATTTCCATAAAAAGGATAATTTCCATTAAATACAATTTCCACAAAAGAATAGGTTCATATAAAAAAAAAATGATAGCCCATGCTCAGCGGATGTCACCTCGTACTTGGCAGACTTTGTTTTATTTACTGAAAATTACACTTCCTCTTTTTCATGCACAAATGCATTTCTGTTAGGAAGATCATTAAACTTATTCCAAAATTAATGATTTGCCGTTTTGAGAATAAAATCTATGGAACAAACAGTATTCAAAATATAGAAGTATGTAGGAAAGTACTTGTTTAAATGGGAGTAAAAGAAAGGCATTGATAAAATTTATATTACACCATTTTTATACAAATCTCTCAATTATTGCCCGAATCGGACTAAACGTGTTACTACAGATGTGCTAATGGATATACGTTTGTATATGAGTTAGAGAAAGAAATGGGCGATATTTAATAAAATTGGTGTGTTATCAACCCGCACGATCCCTGAGGGGCGTTTTACCCGTTACTCGGATTTCACAGAGACAAAACCAAATTTGTTCATTTATACCTAAAATGCATGTAGAAATATTTCTATTCTGAGGATAATTTTTCTTCATTTCCCGTGTAAATAAAAATCTGCCATAACTTTCTTTAGTCTGAGATCTGTGGGTGGCGCACAATGGTGCCAGAGTGAAAAAAAATTTCGATTTTCGAAACCATTGATTTCGATTATCTCGTTTGTGTTTTTCACACTAATTTTTTATTTCAACTAAAATCGTTCAAAGGTAGATTTAAACTAAATTAAGCTCGGAACATATTTTAAATAGGGTGATCTGCTAATACGCACTTAGTACCCACAGTGCTAAAGAGAATAGGAATCACACATAGTACTAACAAAGTATCCAGCGAGGATGCGATAATTTATACTCCAATGGAAAAGTTTTTAAGAAATAAGTTTTTTGTAACGTATTTCAAACATTTTTTTTTAATGTTAAATTAAATGAAAAATTAAACTCCTTAAACTATAAGTAAATTTCAGTTGAAGTTTTTAGATTATTTTTGTAAAAAATGCGTTTTATTTTAACGTTAAATCTTTAAACTTTTTAATGTACTATTTTATTCTGCAACACACCCTATATGCTATGTCTGTTTTTTCCTAAAACTACTAAATTGGTTAACATTTAAACTCAAAGGTGGTATTAAATAATATTATGAAATATATGAGAAACATTTTTTTTAACGTAAAATATGATATTTTCTTATTCTCAACTCAAAATTTCTCTTCTCTTAATCAATTCCTCCTCATACAATTTCCTTTTATTATTTTCACTCCTGAAGTTACTTCCACTCTTTGAATCCTTTATCCCTCTCGACATCTCTCTTTTCAAAAAAATCACTAACTCTTTTTTCGTCCCTCATTTTTTCACATTTTAATTAAGCTACATTGTTTCTTACTCTTTGTTTTGAAATTCATTCAACAATGCCTTTTTATTGTAATTTAGAACAACTGGAAAAGTATTCTTAATTATATTATCCACTTGAATAATATGCATGATTATGATGATTAATATTGTTAGTTTGTGTTTTTCACACTATATAAGCTGCATGATCTAGGAACTGCATGATTTTTTATATA